>NW_006955489.1:0-756 GCF_000164805.1 Carlito syrichta
CGAATATCTGTCCTTAATGTAATTGATTTATGGAAAAAGTAATGAAATTTTGGTAAACAACCAACAATCTCAGATATACACCCCCCCCACACACAATAAAAAAAGCTATTTGAAAGGAACAAGGTTAATGTACTGGAGAAAGCTTCATGAATGGTATTTTCAGAAAGTTACAAGATATTCATCCATGAATAAAGAATATACTTCTATTTAAAAAAATAACAAAAATAAAAAAGAGCTACTTGAAACTAAAAATATGGTAGTCACAAAAAAGTAAAAAAAAAAGTGTGCATTAAAATATACAGTTGAAGAAGTCTCACAGAAAAATAAAAGCAAAATGTCTAAGATATAAAAAAGTACAGAAAACTAGAAAATCAATCTAGAAAGCCTAATATTCTAGTGATAAGTGCTTAAGAAAAGAGATATCAGGGAAAAAAAGGGAATAGAAATAATTAGAAGCTTTCTCTTTTCTGAAAGACATATGTTTCTTTTTGAAAGTGCACATTGAGTTGGGCTTGGTGGCTCAGCCTGTAATCCCACGCATTTGGGAGGCTGAGGTGAGTGGATTGCCTGAGCCCGCAGGTTCGAGACCTGCCTGGGCAGGCGAGACCTCATCTCTACAATAAAATAAAAAAAGATTAGCTGGGCGTGGTAGCGCATGGCTGTAATTCCGGCTACTCAGAAGGCTGAGGCAGAAGGATCGCCAGAGCCCAGCAGGTGAGGCTGCGGTGGCCAGGAGCAGCCACTGCACTCAGTCTG
>NW_006955490.1:0-793 GCF_000164805.1 Carlito syrichta
ATACAGCCAACAGAATGGGAAACACGATTCTCAACCTATACATCGGGCAAAGAGGCATTACATCTAGGATCTAAAAGAAACTCAAACACTCCGAAAAATCCGAAAAACATTCCCTTTGAAAAGAGTGCAGAATATGTGATTGGACAGTTTTCATAAGAAGAGATATGGGCAGCCAGCAGACACATGAAAATTGCTCAGCCTCACTCATCATCAAAGAAATACAAATGAAACCACTTTGTACTACCACATACCTCTGTAAGACTGGCCATCATTATTAAAACAAACCATAACAGATGCAGGTCAGGATTTTGGAAGAAGTAAATGCTTCTACACTGCATGTGGACTGAAAAATAGAGCAGTATCTTTGTAAACCGTGTGGTGGTTTGTAAAGGGGCAGGACCTTGACCTATGTGACTCAGATATTCCCCTCTAGAGAATATACCTAGGACAAATGAAATCATTTAACTGAAATGGTACCTGATTCTTATGTTTTTTGCAGATCTAATCACAATTCCAAAAAAAAATTAAGACTGCCAAACATGTTGCTCATCAAAGCTGGAATGGGTAAAATAAATAAGGTATATACACAGTGGAATATTGTGTAGCCTAAAAAAAAGGACAAATTGAACAGTTTTGCAGACGTTTCATGGATATGAGGTAGGTCATTTTCAGTGATTTATCACAGAACCAAAGAACAATGTTCCATATGTTCTCACTCATAAGCTGAACTGGATCATTTATAGTGCTGTAAAGAACTGATTGGCAGTAGTGGAAACCTGTTTAAAGGAGATGG
>NW_006955491.1:0-753 GCF_000164805.1 Carlito syrichta
CTTATAAACCTGTAAGATCGATGGTAAATTTATATTTCTGTAAGTTTATTTGTTTAAATATGTGACATGTATGTAATATTTCACTGCCAAATAAAAGAAAGAACTCGAGTTAATTAACTTAAAGTAATAGTAAACTCTTTGATGGAATATTTTACCAGAAAAATAGAAATAACTAAAATGCCTTTTAGTTCATGTGGCTTTAATAATGTTTGATAAGTAATGATAGTTTTTAAAAATTGTTGGTGCAAAAAAATTATAATTAGCATATGTAATTAAAACTGCTAAATATAAGAGAAACAGTTCTGCAAACAGAGTATATAAAGAACTTAAGATGCACTTTCAGTGAAGAAGAGTATAAAAAACATGAGGATGTGGTTTTTGCTAAAGGAAAAGTCTTTCTCTAGTTTGGAGACAACTTAAAGACTGTTTCATAATGAAGAAAAAATAACGTTAACTAAAATGTGACTGAGGCAGATATCAGAATCCAGAGAGGGATATTTAGCCAAAGTTTGAAGATGTTCCTGGGAAAACATACCACAGGAACATCTGTAACCTCTGCTCTCCAAAGAGGGTTTTGGGAATTTCAGCATCTGAAGAAGAAAGAGTAAGTAGAAGGATAAAAGGAAAGAGCATAAGCAGGGAGACAAGTGGCTGCATTTTTGTAATTTTTTTTTTTTTTTTACTAAAATGGAGTATGAGAGATATGAATTTGGGAGCAGTGTCTTTGTTTTTAAATGTTGCAGAGTGGAAAAA
>NW_006955492.1:0-779 GCF_000164805.1 Carlito syrichta
TTCAATAATCTAGTTTAGTCATCTGTCTAGCCAGCTGGTTAGGTAGGTAGCAAGCAAGAAAAGTCAACTTGCTAGCCAGCACGTTAGCTGTTCAATTCACCTAGCTAAGTCAGCTGGCTAGCCTGCTGGCTAGGTAGGTAACTAGCTAGATTAGTTAGCTGGCTAGCCACTTGCTAGCTTAAGTCAGCAAGGTAACTAAGCTGGCTAGACAGGTAGTCAGCTAGTTAAGTCAGCTGGGTAGCCAGCTGAGTAACTGGTTAAGTCAGCTAGTAATGTCAGCTGGCAACCAGCAGGCTAGGTATTTAAGTCAACTCATTAAGCCAGCTGTTTAGCTAGTTAAAAAGCTAGTTAAGTTGGATGGCTAGCCATCTGACCAGCTAGTTATTTCAGCTAGTTAATTCAGCTGGCTAGCTAGAAAATTAGCTATATAAGTCAGTTAGTTATATCAGCTTGGTAGCTAGTTAAGTCAGCTAGTTATGGCAGTTGGCTAGTTAGATATCTAGCTAGGTAACTAGATGGTTAAGACAGCTAGCTTACCCAGCTGTCAAGCTAGGTAGCTAGCTAGTTAAGTAAGCTAGGTAAGTCAGCTTGCTATCTAGTTAAAGTCAGCGATTTAAGTCAGCTGGCTAGCCAGATGCCTACCTGGGAAAGTTAACTAGATAAATCAGCTGGCTAGCTAGTTAGCTACCTAGTTAAGTAACATAGATAAATTCAGCTCATAACCAATTGGTTAGCTAGGTAGCTGGGTACATAAGTCAGCTGACAAGCCAGTGGGCTAC
>NW_006955493.1:0-879 GCF_000164805.1 Carlito syrichta
GTAGATTTAGGCAACTCAGAACTCAAGAATCGATTACCTTTCCATTTTCAGCACATGCCTTGATTTTCCCTATGTTCATCCAAAACACTGTATACAAAAATACAAAAGCCCAGAAGTTTCGTAAGGACGTGGAATCCATGATTATTGGTTACATTTTAATAAATCCTACTAAATATTTGCAACAGGAAAACCCACCGCTCCTCTCCAAATAAAGTACAAACCGACATTAAAGGAATACCAAGTTCATCTTCAGACCAGAGATACATCCAAATATGGCAAGGAGATACTTTTGTTCCGGGAATCTGGCCTTAGTTGTCCCGAAAAACCTAAGCGACTTACACTACCAGTTACCTGTTTAGACCTCTCAAGAGGACCAGAAAGTTGCTGGAGTCCTGATAATACTGATTCATAATACCACAAGCCAAATATCTCCAAAATATGAGACGAGCTTCAAGCCCTGATTCTTTTTTATCCCATAGCAAGACATCCTGAGAATTTTTCAGACTTGGTACTAGTATATCACAGATTCCTTATTCTTCCTTAGCGAGGGGCCATGTAATTTGATGTATATGAGAGCTCCCTTTCCCCAGAACCCTGTTTAGAAACCCTGAATCTTGTTTAGCCCTTAGCAAGATGTCATGTAGATATTGTGATGGAGGAACCGTGTAAAACAGGTTTCTTATTTCTCCTTAGCAAGAGATCGTGTAGATTCTGCATATGAGGACTGCTATTACCAATGTTGCAGCTTCTAAACCCTGATTCTTGTTGAGCCCACAGCAGATGGCCTGTTGATTTTTTAGAACTCAGGACTGCTATAAACCCAATTCTTTTTCTTCCTTGGCAAGGGTCTGTGTATTTTCCTGTATAAGAACTCTCATT
>NW_006955493.1:1986-3487 GCF_000164805.1 Carlito syrichta
CCCTCAAATAAAAAGAGAAACAGAAGGGAAGGATTACAGGGTTCACCTTAAGTCCAGAGTTACATCCAAATATGGCAAGAAGATTCTTTTTGTCCTGGAATCTGGCCTTAGTGTTCCGAGGAACCTAACTGACTTGGAGTGCACGATAACCGTTTACAACTTTCAAGAAGACCAGAATGTTGCCAGAGTCCTGAAATGACTGAATTGCTGTATCTGCATTCTAAATTGCTCCAAAACAGTTGGAGAGCTCAAAGCCCTGTTTCTTGTTTGTCCCATACCAGACACCCTGGGAATTTTTTGGATTGAAGACTCGTACAACAGAGATTCTTTATTCATCCTTAGTTGGAGGTCATGTAGTGTCCTGTATGTGAGGAGTCCCTTTCCCTAGATTCCTGTTTCGAAACCCTGATTCTTGTTTAGCCCTTAGTAAGACATCATGTAGATTTTTTTTAATCTCTCCTTTGATTTTCCTTTTTTTCTAATTTTTTTTTTAATATGAAGTTTTGGGGTACAGTTAAGGATTAGTTATACAATTGTGTTTCATTCAGGCACCCTGTTGATATGGGGTGTTTGCCCATTCCTAGACATATATTTCCTACTGTTAATCCCATCTCCCCCCCAACCATAGTTTCCTAGTATGGTGAGTCATTTTCGTATAGTATTGCATTGGATGTTTAAGGTCGATTAAATGAGTGAGAACATGTGACATTCGGATCTTTGTTTCTGTGAGAGGTCACTCAGTATTATAGACTCTAGTTCCATCCAGGTTGCTGTTAAATTCATGATTTTTTTTATGGCTGCGTAGTATTCCATCGTGTATACGTACCAC
Organism: Carlito syrichta; assembly: GCF_000164805.1. Classification (NCBI taxonomy): domain Eukaryota; kingdom Metazoa; phylum Chordata; class Mammalia; order Primates; family Tarsiidae; genus Carlito; species Carlito syrichta. Next base: position 2,816 of record NW_006955493.1, read on the forward strand.
ATTTTTAAAATCTAGTCCTCTTTTGATGGGCATCATGGATGTTTCCAGGTTCTTGCTATTTTGAACAATACTGCGATAAACATGCGCTTGTGGGTATCTTTTTTATGGAGTGATTTGTGTTCTTCAGGATATATTCCCAGTAGGGGGATTGCAGGGTCTTATGGGAGGTTGGTATTTAGAGCTTTTAGGAATTGCCACACTGCTTTCCACAGAGATTGCACTAGTTTACACTCCCACCAACAGTGTAGAAGTGTTCCCTTTTCACCACATCCTCTCCAGCAGCTGTTACTTTTTGACTTGTTGATAACTGCCATTCTGACTGTGGTTAGGTGGTATCTCAGTGTGGTTTTGATTTTCATCTCCCTGATGATTAGTGAGGTTGAACATTTCTTCATGTATTTGTTGGCTGCTCAGATGTCTTCCTTTGTGAAGTATCTGTTCATATCTTTTGCCCATTTTATAATGGGGTTGTTTGTTTTTTTCTTTTCAGCACGTTTGGGTTCCTTGTAGATCCAGGATGTTAAGCCATTGTCAGACCTGAAGTTGGCAAATACTTTTTCCCAGTCTGTAGGCTGTCACCCTGCTCTCTTGATGGTTTATTTGGCTTTGCTGAAGCTTGTCAGTTTAATAAGTTCCCACTTGTCTATTTTCTCTCATGAGCTGTGGGTTTTG
>NW_006955494.1:0-705 GCF_000164805.1 Carlito syrichta
CTATAGAATTCAGTAAAATCTTTAACAATTAATCTTTATTCTAAGTCGGGGAAGACAGTGCTGTAAATCAACTGCATAACTCCTAGATAAGTGTTAGAACTTATAATGAGCTCATAATGAACTTATCATAAATTTGTGCTTCTAAAAAACCTTATGTCTGAACACTAAGCTGCATAATTCTAAATCAAATAAGGAGTGAATATACTTATATCATTTTTTACTCAAGCAATATCTAGTAACTTATAACCAAGTGAAAGAAAGCATTCTTGATGTGCTTCAAAGTTTAACCCTTGCATATATTAAAAAAGGTCAAGCGGCATAGTGGGAAAATGGGAAAATGAACCATAACATTCTCAGGTTAGGTGTGAGTACTTCACATAAACATGCCATTTTCTTCTTCCAAGACTGCACAAAATTTCTTCAGCCATATCAAACAGCAAAGGTGGAAGACAGAAGGGCCTCAGCTTTCCGGGCTCACCCTGTGGCAAGGGGTCTTTGGCCCACTGGGACCCTGTCAATCATGTGGACCTCCAAGGCTGGCTCCCAACAGTGGGGGGGCTGGCAGGGCGATACACGCATGTCTCCTCAACACTCAAAAAGGCCGAGATGGGAAGATGGCTGGAGCCCTGTGAGCTGATACCAAGGCTGGACACCCAAGCAAGCCCCCACATTGACACTAATTTAACCCAGAATACCTTGGGTGAA
>NW_006955495.1:0-6062 GCF_000164805.1 Carlito syrichta
TTTTGTTGAGTTAGAATCTCACTCTGTCGCCCAGACTGGAGTGCAGTGGCCACTCCCGGCCACTGCAGCCTCGACTGCTGGGCTCCGGCGATCATCTGCCTCAGCCTTCCGAGTAGCTGGAACTACAGGCGCGCTCTACCACACCCGGCTACTTTTTGATTTATTGTAGAGACGAGGTCTCACCAGGTTGCCCAGGCGGATCTCAAACCCGCGGGCTCAGGCAATTCACTCACCTCGGCCTCCCAAAGCTCAGGATTACAGGCTGAGCCACCGAGCCCAGCAACAGTTTTTCTTCTAATTAAAAATAAATTTAATGATAGGTAATGAAAATTCCACTTGAACCAAGATTTTAAAAATTCAGTATCCAGGCAATTTGGTGTCTTCACCCTTGGTTGCTTATGGTTATATGTTTTTTTCCTGAATAAACAATGACTGGAGAGACATTCAGTTGTTTGCACAGGTAATAAGTCATATTTGAGGGAGAATTTTTGGAATGTTGTCAACAAAAGCAAATATCAAGCTTTAAAGGGGGCAGAATAAAAGACTGCATATGGATTGGAAATAACATTTTGGGACCTTCTGACAAGCTGCAAAGAAGTGACTCTGAGCTGTCTGGCCCAAGTAGGTCATTCAGATAAATCAGTTTCAACTGTCTATGAGCTTTCCAAAATTTCTGAGGTACAGCTCTCACCATCCAGAGCAGCCAGCCTCCTCAGAGCCACAGCAAGGGAAGGGCTGGCCCAGAAGTGGCAACATCACTTCCTGTTACAGCCACTGCTCCACCTCATGGTTGGGACCAGGAAGAGAGGCAGCCATTTGATGGGAGGTCAGCATGTCTACTGGGAAGTTTGGGCCAGAGTAAGAGCCAGGGTTTGGAGTAGAAGCCAGAGTGTGTGAAAGAACAAACCAAGGCTTTGTTGCCTCCCCCATACAAGGTTGGGAGCACCTCTTTGGTTTTCCCCATCCTCATACTGACCAAACTTTGTGGGAAGTGTCTCACTGTGTGAAAATCTCCCAGTTAAACTCTGGGAGAGGAGACAGGATCTGCTCACCTGTCTCCTTAGTGCTTGCCATCTTCAACCCACAGGGGAAGGGGGCAGAGGTGAGGTCAGGGAGGTGGCTCCTCTGGAGGGTGTGTCTGACTGACTGACTGTCAGCGCTCGTGGGCACCCCACAGGTTCGCATGCCAGTGTGCAGAGGTTCCCCAGTGACGGCCTTTTCCTGCTTCCAAGGGCAGCCCAGGTTCCCCCCACTCTGAAATACATTGGTTGCTTCTCATTAGTCACAAACCACAGAGAAATCCTTTTTATTAAAAAGTCTCTAACTCTTGCCTCTTGCCTGTGAATTAAGGGTAGACTCGGCTGTCCACGATCTTCTTGTTTTGCTTTATTTTATATCCTTGGTTGAAAAGTGAGGCTAGGATGGGCACTCAGGGTAACTCCAGGAGGGCAGGACCTTCAGGAGAGGATACCTACTTGTCAGGCAGATGCATAAAATGTCAGTGCCAGCATCTCCCCCTGGTCCTGCCCCTCCTACAGCTGAGACCCTGGAGGCTCAGGGAGGGAGGTGGCTGCCCTGGAGCTGCACCACCCCCATCACAGCCCTAATGAGGCGGCTTCCAAACCAGTTTCTACATCCCACCCTGAACTTGGTCCATTGCTGTCTGCCTTGCTAGTCTAATAGACTCTTATGAAGAGGCAGTGATTAAGTGTAAGTTAAAAGAACTTTGCACCAGGCAGAGTTTATGAACACATTTGAAAAGCAGACAGATTAACTTCCTTTTTCAATACATTTTTGGACAAACTAAGGTTTCATGTAATTTCTTGGAATTAGATGAAGTGAATTAGGCTGTGTATTGATTGCTTTCTTGGTCACATTTTAACAACCGTCTTAATTAAAAATTTTTTTTCTCTTAGCCAATAATATTTGTTTTGTATGGTACCTTATATCGTGGAATTTGAAGATAAGATTTGAATGCCAGTTTCAGTAAAATCTGTAAATAACTGCACAGTCTTCCTTCCCACTGCATGCCTTCTCTCAGTGAGTGGCTCCATTGCTAGCGTCACATTCAGATGCTCCACTTTGGGAAGCAGGAGACCGTGTACTGTAAGAACGCAGATGTGCTTGCTCACCATCCGGATGGCCACATCATGGAGGGAACTTCACATGGGGACAGAGCTGGTCAGTGGCTCATGTGTTTCTTTTCATTTGTCTTGTGTTCATTTTGTGCCTATCACCTCTCAAGAATTCATGCTGTTTATTGCACCATTTCAGAAATTAAGAAGACAGTTTCTCAATAGGAAATGTGTGCCGAATGGCATCCCCTGCTGCCATCTCCCTGCCCCTTTGGATCTGGATGAGAGAAGCTCAGACTCTTACTGCATGTCCTGTGCCAGTTTCTGCAGATCCTCAGAGCAGGGCATGGATGCTGTGTCCAGTGTCCCTTCACTCCAAACTCGCCCCCCTGCTGTGCTGGTTTGTTTGTGGATCATCTCACCATGCCCCATATGTGGGCTGGATGCATCTTCACCATCTTCTCATACTCCTCCTCAGCCTTGCACTGGGGCTCTCATGTGGAGCCAGGTGAGGGTCTTCCCCAGAGACACTTGTGTGAGGCCTGGAGGATAGGAGAGGTGACAGAGCTGTCACTCTCTTTGAACTGGTCACAGCAGGCACAGGGCAGATAGTGCACCTCTGGCTGCAGGAAGCTAATGCCAGCTGTGACAGATGTCCCCGTGCCTGAGTTTCTGGAAGTTTGCAGGGGCTCCTCTGTCTTCTGCTTCCTTCATCTGACTGTATATGAATACCCTTTCTGCTTGGATCCCTGAGCAAACTCTGTGATGCCTTGTGGAATGCATTACCCATATGTAAACTCAGCCCACCCCTTAGTCCTGCCGAAACGGCTCACTGCCACTCAGGGATTAGTGTTTGTTTCCACAATTTCCAGCTGTCTGATTTACCTCCTCTGAGTTCTCAGTGTTGTTCACTTTCCTTTTCCATTCTCAAACCCTCAGTTGCTCTGTAAAACTCCAAAATGTCTCTGCAATCCTGTAATCCCTGCACCAACTCACCTGGATAACACTGCCCTCACAGCCACATGGGAAGGTCATCATGCTTTCCGTATAGCCTGAAATAAGTGTTCTGAGCACATGCAGATGAGCTTTGACTGAGAGAATGAAAATCTGCCTGCCACTCATCAGGCTGGAATAACAGAGCCAAATAAAGGCAGCTGCCAAGTTAACAGGAAACGATTTTTCTCCCAAGGGCACGTTGCAGCTGTAAAGGGTCGAAACCATTCCCTCTTGGAGTGACTTTGGCTTTCTTACGAAGAAAGCTGGTTCTGGGCAACCCCCTCAGGTCCCCTCCCACTGTGGGAGCTTTTCTGTCCTCTCATAATCCTGCTTTTAAAAAATATATATGAGATCATAAACTGTTAGAAGCTTCACTGTTTGAAATCCTATCAATAAGAATGACACATTCCAGGCTTGCCTGGGGAATCCAAGCCACTTCAGTACAGTACAGAGGAGCAGCCTCGATGACCAGCCTGGACCAGCTTAGTTTCAGCTAAGAGGGCTACAGATGGGATATTCTACATGTATTTGAACTTTGTTGTTTCCAAACTCAGCTCCTGGGCAGGTTGCATACATACTAGGGCATTCACTTCCATGGCTGGGGAGAAATCTTCCTGATCCAGCTCTCCAGCGGCAGTCTCCAGCGGCTAACATCTGGAAGATTCCAGTTTGATGGGGGCCTGAAACAGGTATGAAGAAGGGCTCTGCCAGGCCTCTAGGTCCCGTCTACACCAGAGTGTAGCTGCTGGTGCCTTTCTCCATGGTTGGTGGGGAGACTTCCCAGGCTGCTGCTTGGGGCAGGAGTGACATGAGCAGAGCTATTTGGGAGAGGGTTGGCCAACGGAGAGGGAGAAGAGCCTGGGGACTAAGGGGCCCCATTAGGAGCAGAAAAAGGGAGTAGGGGGCTGGGGACAGCAGTAAGAATGGGAATGGTGTTGAAGGAGGGACGTTAGTTTTCCTAGCCTATTAGTTTGGTCCGTTTTCAGTATTTGTGAGGTCAAGGAAATTTCAAACAGTACGTATAAAAAGAAGATCCAGAAGTTACCTATCCAATATGCTATGGAAGGTAGATGCTGGACCTGGACACCAAACCCTACCCAGCAGGGATGATCCTTTCTAAACCAAGAATGAATGCAGAATCTTTTTTTTTTTTAATCGATATTTTTTATTTTAATATTGTGGGGTACAGTTAAGGGTTAGGTATACAAATATGCTTTGTTCAGGCACCCTTGTTGATAAGAGGTGTCTCCCCATCCCCAGACAGATATTGACTACCGTTAATCCCACCTCCCTTCCCCTCCCCCCCCATGGTTTCCCACCACTGTCAATCCTTTTCTTATAGAATTACAATAGATGTTCAAGGTCCACTTATGAGTGAGAACATGTGATACTCAGATCTTTGTTTCTGTGAGAGATCACTCAGTATTATACTCTAGTTCCATCCAGTTGCTGCGAAGTTAATGATTTTGTTCTTTATTATGGCTGTGTAATACTCAATGGAATATTTTTATAATTTTTATTGTTTTTGTTTTTTAATGGCTTTGAAAAACAGAGTTTTAGTCTGCTATTTACAAACATTCTCCCTGATAATACATGTTGTTGTGAATAGACTAAATGCCAAATAAATAGAAATTCAAATTAGATACAGTCATCATCACAATAATTTTTTTGTATTGATTTTTTTTTTAAATTTGCCAGTGTTCTAATAGTAATTTTAAACAAATGCTAGGCAATATATCATAGTCGTGATGAGCTTTGTTTGCTCTGAACACAAACTGCATTGATTCAGTTTCCACACATTTTGTGTGACATTGGCCAAGTTAGATGACTTCCTTGTGCCTCAGTTCTTTCATCTTGAGTAATATTACCCTAGTAGACCACAATGATGTTTTTAGTGTGAATTAAACAAGATAATTTACATTAATAACTTACAACTGTACTTGGTAATATTCAAAGCTCAATAGTTATTATTCATTTTACTGTCTCTAGAAAAATGCACTTTATGAGTACAACAAAAAATAACTTCATAAAATTTGAGATATTGTTATACTTTTTATCCTTATTTTATTTCTGTATTTTATTGACCTGTATATACGCTATTCTTCTATTTGTTAATATGTATGTATTGATATGATTTTTATTTACAAAATAACTCTTTTAAAAAGAAACAACATCTAACATTTATACCACTGCATCATCAGATGGTAATCAGACACACATGAATGAGATTAATAGTAACTTAAAACTATAACTGACAAAACCATGCTAACTCTAGGTCACCCTGCAGGATTAATGGACCAAGTATGTGAGTCATGTGTCCTAGGCACATTCTTAGAAAATCTATCAACTGCTGTACACGTTTGCTCTAACTCTTGGATGGATCTCTGTCCCTTCTGCTTTTAAAAGCTCTATGTCCTTTTTATTGAAAGTTTTAAAAACAAAACTGAATTAAATGGTAATATATGGATTTTAAGGATAATTCTTTCTCTCTCTCTCACACATACACACACACACACACACACACACACACACACACACACACACACACCCTTGTAACAGAAAGGTAGGCTGGAAGCAATGAGCAGAACTGGTAAGAGTAGGATGTCTTCTATTAAATATGCCTCTATTTATTATCTACTGAAGATATTTGGCTCTTCAAAGTCTCATTTTCCTGATCTAAAAAATTGAGCTCATAATAGATTTTATATCATTGAGTTGGTGAGATAATTCAATGGTACAGTGCTTGAAGTGCATAGGATAGTATTCAGACAATAATAATTACCGATCAATTGGTGGATTAAAGCATAGCAGTCATGAAATTATAGTAAAAAGTCCAAATAGAGCTGATCCAGCAATCACACTATTATGTGGTTACCTGAACGAACAGAAGATGCATAAAAAAAAAACCTGTGCTCACATGTTCTTCACAGCACAATTCACAACTGCAAGATGTGGAATTAACTTTGTTGCTTATCAACTGATCAATGGACA
>NW_006955496.1:0-656 GCF_000164805.1 Carlito syrichta
AAAAGCAGTTCATTATTATTGTCATCTTTTTCTGGGCCTGAAGATGAGGCCTTGACTGGTGGCATTTAGCAAGAGTCACTTTTTTCCAGTCCGAGAAGTCAAAACTCTATAACTTGACAAGAATTAGTTAACAGAAAATTTACTAGCTATGTAACAGGTTCAGAACATTTTACTGAAATAAAATTACCGATCACTTGTAAAAATAATAGTTATTTATTTTACCTAGGCAATAAACTTTAAAAGCAATACCAAAAGTTACGTGGATATAAAACTTTAATCCTCTTACAGCTTAGTTTTTTCCATCAATTAAAACCTTTCAAGATAAAATATTTTAGCATCAGGCTATAACAGCAGTTAGAACTGGAAAAAGAAGTCATAACCAATCTAATTATATACAAAACTTTTTTCATAAATTTCCCTTTATGAAGTTTATCATGACTTACACCAATCGTTTTGTGATATGCCTGGACTTTTCTATTTTGCCCTATACTTCCCTCTTTCCTAAATAGCCAGTTATTTTACATTACGACAAAATTTTATTATATAAAAAATTTATATACAAAATACAAATTTTTTTCCTTCCTTTATAACTTTTTTTTTTTTTTTTACCAAAAATTCACCTTTATATTTGTAACTTTCTTCTTATCTCAAGTTCC
>NW_006955497.1:0-788 GCF_000164805.1 Carlito syrichta
AAACATTAAGACACACATTTATCCAGAAGGATGAAAGACAATGAAAGAAAAAGCTATGCTGAAGTAGGTTCTGAGGAAGCAACACAGATAGCATCACCATCTCCTCCAGATTTCTGAGGGATAAGAGCTTTTACTGCCTTTTCTGAAAATGCTCTGCACAAAGCTCCAAATAACTTTTGGTATTTCCTCTTAGAAATGTTCTTACAATAGAATAGCAGAATCATTCTCGATATGGCAGTATCAGGAGCAGGGACCCTGGAGTCAATTAGATCTGTGTTCATATCTAGGTATTGGGCAAAGTTATTTCACCTCTGAGTCTCATTTTTCTAATTTTTAATTTAGAATAATGACAAACAATCAATTGTTATTTTCAGTATTATGTATAATTATATAAATGTGTGTGTATATATATAAAAGAAGGTATGTATATGTATATAAACTACAGTACAGTAGATTTTCAACAAACATTAGTGACATCCATAGGTATGTATTTTTAGTAGAAATAGTAGATTCTCAAAATATTGCAGGGGTGAACCTTGAGAATTAATGTTTAAGTAGGAAATATATCATACTATGAGTATAAGAAGTATATATGTATAGTTTAAAGAACAGTGGCAAAATGAATGAATACTGTGTGTACTGACATCTTTCTATCAACATGACATTTTTTAGATTGGATTTATGGATTATTGTATGTATCAGTGGTTCACAGACTGAGTGTTTCTTGATGATGTATTTCAGATTATTACACTAACCCAGCTTCATAGTTAATGGAGCTGATTAAATGC
>NW_006955498.1:0-4218 GCF_000164805.1 Carlito syrichta
CCAAGTGAAAAAAAAATTGATATCATTCTACAATGCCAAGCGTGACCAGACACTTTCAGGCTTCAGGCTTGTGTGACAGTTTCTGTCTTTGGCTCACACCACCACTGGACCTATGTCAGCAACCCTGGACTCTGAGCAGCCCTCAAAACTAGGTAAGCTTCAGTGACCTTGAGTTTCTTGTATGTGCCAGTTCCATGCCAAGCACAGCAGCCTAAGGCTTAAGGATGTCAGGCAGCCTTCCTAGAATAACTGAACAGGCTGAATCATGAATTTAAAGGCAGTCTGTAATACAAGAATATGAACCCGCATGTTTTAATTCATAGACACTGATGTATGACAACAAAAATCAAAAATAAGGAAATATGACATCATCAAAGGACAAAATAAAGACAAATGACAAACTCTAAAGAATGGAGGTATATGAGCTGTCTCACAAAGAATTTCAAGGAATCTAATCAAATGTCAGGAAAATAAAGAGAAATAATGCAATGAAAAGAGGTAAACAGTAATTGACTAGAACAAAATTTTTTTTATCAATATTTTTTATTATGATATTGTGGGGTACAGTTAAGGGTTAGCTATACAAATACGTTTATTCAGACTCCCTGTTGATAAGAGGTTCTTCCCCATCCCCTGACATATATTTGCTACCGTTAATCCCATCTCCTACCACCCCCATAGTTTCCCACTACTGTCAGTCATTTTCTTATAGTATTACATTGGATGTTCAAGGTCCATTATATGAGTGAGAACATGTGATACTCGGATCTTTGTTTCTGTGAGAGGTCACTTAGTATGATACACTCTAGTTCCATCCAGTTTGCTGCGAAAATCATGATTTTGTTCTTTTTTATGGCTGCATAGTATTCCAGTCCTCTTTTGATGGGCAGCATGGTTGCTTCCAGGTTCTTGCTATTGTGAACAATGCTGCGATAAAAATATGTGTGCAGGTATCTTTTTATAGAGTGATTTGAGTTCTTCAGGATATATTCCCAGTAGGGGGATTGTGGAGTCATATGGGAGGTTGATATTTAGAGTGTTTAGGAATTGCCACACTGCTTTCCACAGAGGTTGCACTAGTTTACACTCCCACCAACAGTGTAGAAGTGTTCCCTTTTCACCACACCCTCTCCAGCAGCTGTTTGAGTTGTTGATAATTGCCATTCTGACTGGAGTTAGGCGGTATCCCAGTGTGGTTTTGATTTGCATCTCCCTGATGATCAGTGAGGTTGAACATTTCTTCATGTGTCTGTGGGCTGCTCGGATATCTTCCTTTGTGAAGTGTCTGCTCATATCTTTTGCCCACTTTATAATGGGGTTGTTTGTTTTTTTCTTTTCAGCACGTTTGAGTTCCTTGTAGATCCAAGATGTTAAGACTTTGTCAGACCTGGTGTTGGCAAATACTTTTTCCCAGTCTGTAGGCTGTCTCCCTGCTCTCTTTATGGTCTCTTTGGCTTTGCAGAAGCTTGTCACTTTAATAAGGTCCCAATTGTCTATCTTCTCTCTTATGACCTGTGGGTTTTGGGTTTTGTTCAGGAATTGGATGCCAGTTCCGATTTCCATGAGGATATATCCTTCATTTTCTAAGGTTCTTATGGTTTGAGGTTTTACATTTAGGCCTCTGATTCATTTGGAGTTAACCTTTGTGCGTCTGGAGAGATAGGGGTCCTGTTTTAATCTTCTGCATGTGGTCAGCCGGTTTTCCCAGCACCATTTATTGAATAGGTTCTCCTCTCCCCATTGGCAGGTGGTGGAGGCTTTGTCAAAGATGAGTTGGTTGAGAAATTGATGTTTTGCTTCTGAAATCTCAATTCTATTCCATTGATCTATATGCCTGTTCCTGTACCAATACCAAACTGTTTTGATGATTGTAGCTTTATAGTAAAGTTTGAAGTCTGGTAATGTGATACCACCTGCTTTGCTTTTTTTGCTGAGGATTGTCCTGGCTATTCTTGGACATTTGTGTTTCCATATGAATTCCTGTGTTGTTTTTTCTAGGTGTGAGAAGAATTTGAGGGGTATTGCATTGAATGTGTAGATTGCCTTAGGTAAGATGGACATCTTCACAATGTTGATTCTTCCAATCCATGAGCATGGGATATTTTTCCACTCGTTTGTGTCATCTTTGATTTCTTTGAGCAGTTTTTTGTAGTTGTCATTGTAAAAGTCTTTGATATCTCTGGTTAGGAAGATGCCAAGGTATTTCATTTTTTTGTGGCTATTGTGAATGGAATTGTGTTTTTTATTTGGGTTTCTGTTTGTTTATTATTGGTGTAAAGAAATGCAATTGTCTTTGCACATTTATTTTGTATCCTGAGACTTTGCCAAAGGCCTTTATCAGTATAAGGAAGTTTTTGACAGATTCTCTTGGGTTTTCAAGGTACACAATCATATCATCTGCAAAGAGAGATAACTTGACTTCCTCTTTTCCAATTTGGATACCCCTGATTGCCTTCTCTTCTCTGATTGCTCGAGCCAGGACTTCCAATACTATGTTGAACAGGAGGGGTGAGAGTTGGCATCCTTGTCTTATTCCAGTTTTCAGGGGAAATGGTTCCAATTTTTGTCCATTTTGGACTATGCTGGCTGTGGGTTTCTCGTAGATGACTTTTACTATTTTGAGGTATGTTCCCCGTATGCCTAGATGTTCAAGGGTTTTTATCAAGAAGGGGTGCTGGATTTTATCAAAATCTTTTTCTACATCTAATGATATAATCTTGTGTGGGGGGGTTGACATCTGTTGATGCATTTAATTACGTTTATGGTTTTATGAATGTTGAACCAGACTTGCATCCCAAGAATGAAGCCTACTTGGTCATGATGGATGATTTTTGAGATGTATTGTTGAATCCGCTTTGCTAGGATCTTGTTGAGAATTTTAGCATCTATGTTCATCAAAGATATTGGCCTGTAGTTCTCTTTCTTTGTTGGATCTTTACCTGGCTTGGGTATCAATGTGATGTTGACTTCATAAAATGAGTTGGGGAGTGTTCCATCTTTTTCAAACGCCTGGAATACCTTCAGTAGGATTGATGTCAGCTCCTCCTTAAATGTATTGTAGAATTCTGCTGGATAGCAATCTGGACCAGGGCTGTTTTTTGTAGGTAGTTTTCTTATTACGTAGTCGATTTCCGTGATTGTTATTGGTCTATTTAGGGTCTCAATTTCTTCTTGTTCCAACCTAGGTAGGTGTGTTGATGTCAGAAAGTCCTCCATTTCTTAAGGTTTTCAAGTTTGTTTCCATACAAGTGTACGTAGTAGTCTCCAATGATCTTTTGTATTTTTTCAGGGTCAGATGTGACTTCATCTTTTGTGTTTCTGATTGTGCTTATTTGGTTTATTTCTCATTTTTCTTGGTCAGTCTAGCTAGGAGACCATCGATCTTCTTTATCCTTTCAAAGAACCAGCTTTTTGTTTCATTGATTTTTTTTGTATTATCTTTTTGTCTTCTATGTCCTGGACTTGGGCTTTTATTTTGTTGATCTGGATTCTTCTGCTGAAATTAGGGTTTGTGTGATCTTGCTTTTCCAGCTTCTTAGGTGACTTGTTAGGCTGTTAATTTGTGTTCCTTCCATTTTCTCCATGTGTGTTTGTAGGGATATAAATTCCCCTCTTACTACAGCTTTTAAGGCATCCCAGAGATTTTGGTAAGATGTTTCTTCATTTTTATTTGTTTCCACATATCTTTGGATCTCAGTTTTGATGTCACCATTGACCCAGGAGTTGTTTAGCATCATGCTGTTTAGTGTCCATGTCTTTGTGGGTTTTGGGGGGACCTTGTTGGTGTCAATGTTTATTTTTATTCCACTGTGACCTGAGAAGTTGCATAGTAGTATTTTAGTCCATTTAAATTAGCTTATGCTTGATTTATGGTCAATTATGTGGTTGATTTTAGAATAAGTTCCATGCGGTGATGAGTAGAATGTGTATTCTGTTGTCTTTCGATGGAGTGTTCTGTAGGTATCCATTAAGTCCATTTGGTCCAAAGATGCATTGAGGTTCCAGATCTCCTTATTGATTTTTTTGTCCTGATGATCTGTCTAGGAGAACAAAAAATTTAATAGAGAATTGGAATTAAAAGCAAGCAGACACCTTAAAACTGAAAAAAAATAATTAAAAAATAAAAATTATAATCAATGCCACCAACAGCAGAACTGATCAAGCAGAAACAAAATTCTGTAAACTTGAAAATATTTGGAGATAAGAAGAGCTAATGAA
>NW_006955499.1:0-638 GCF_000164805.1 Carlito syrichta
GTGGCTCAGTCTGTAATCCCGCACCTTTGGGAGGCTGAGGTGAGTGGATTGCCTGAGCCCGCGGGTTCGAGACCCGCCTGGGCAGCGAGACCTTATCTCTACAATAAATCAAAAAATCAGCCGGGCTGGTAGCGCATGCCTGTAATTCCGGCCACTTGGAAGGCTGAGGCGGAAGGATGGCTGGAGCCCAACAGGTTGAGGTTGCGGTGGCCGGGAGCGACCACTGCACTCCAGTCTGGGTGACAGAGTGAGACTCCAACTCAAAAACAAACAAAAAAACAACCTAGCAGTTTTGATTACATACATTAATTTCAAAGTTAGTTCTTAGTCATCCTTATTTTTAGAAAAAGAAAACAAAAAACTAACAAAAAAAGCCCAAAACTAGGAGGCAAGAAATTTTAATTATGCATCAAATCTATAACTCAGGACAAACGACAGAGATCCAAATAAAGTCTGACTATTCCCAACACAAGCAGGAGAAAACAGCTGAGCCAGGGAGAATTCCACATGTCCCCAGGCCTGACCACAGGCATTTGTTTAGAGTCCAGAATCTAACGACTGTGAGGCTCACAAGTAAAACCATTATCAAAAATATTAAAAGAAGCAGCTTATAACTTTTAGTTATCTGGCAAAGATGG
>NW_006955500.1:0-721 GCF_000164805.1 Carlito syrichta
CTCCAACTCAAAAAAACCAAAAACTAAGGACTTTCTGAGGATGATCCATGGTACCTCATGTCTGTAATCCCAGAACTTTAGGAGGCTGAGGCAGGAAGGTAACTTGAACCCAGGTGTTCAAAACCAGCTTGGGCTACATAGAAAGATCATGTTTCTACAAAAAATAAAATAAAATGTTTACCTGGATATGGTGGTGCATGCCTGAAGTCCCAGTTACTTAGGAGGCTGAGACAGAAGGATCGCCTGAGCCCAGGAGGTCAAGGCTGTGGTGAGCCATGATTGTGCCACTGCGCTCCAGCTTGGGTGACAGAGTGAGACACTGACTCAAAATAAATAAGTAAATAAACAATCAAACAAATAATAAACCAATTATAGTGTCTTGGCTTAATTCCTTCTGTCCTTGAACATTCTCTCTCTCCTTCAGTCTTGACTGGTAACTTTCTAGGCTTGTTGCAAACTTGCCATCCAGAGAGATCTTTTTGTTACTATCCTGGGAAGTTTATTTACTTGTGTTAATCTTGTGTTTCCCAAGGCTTATATCTTCCTCTTTCTTGGTTTACTCCATCATGTAATAGATGACATCTTCCAAGAGTTTTCTGGGAAAGAATGCATGGAAGCAAGCACTTTGAGTCTCCATGTCTGAAAATGACTATTCTGTCCTCACATTTGATAGCTAACAATGGCTTACTAGAGAATTCTAGGTTGAATATTATTTCTCCTC
>NW_006955501.1:0-756 GCF_000164805.1 Carlito syrichta
AAACCACCATGCCATATTCTGTCCTGCACAAAGTAAAACTGGTTAAAGCCACCACACTAATAACCTGTCCTGCACAAAGTAAACCTGTCTAAAACTACCACACCATTATTCTGTGCTACAAAAAGAAAACTTGTCAAAGATAGAAACATAAATAAGAAAAAAGAAAAAAACAACAAAAACGAAAAGCTAAAAACGCAGAGAGAAAACAGCAGCAACAACATACAACCTTAACAATATTTTTCTATAACAACAATAAAACTATTGTTTTATTCCAACAATAATAGAATCTTTGTCTCTAACAACAGCAGAAAAACTACTTTGAGAGTTAAAAATAATCCCAACAGAATCAAAACAAAACAGCACCGAAAATGACAAAACAAGGAAATCAACAACAGTAACAATATTACAACCTGAGCTTTGCATCTCACCAAATGATGGATTTAAAGACTGAGTTGCCCCTGGACTGAACCTTGTGGAGGCTCCACCTCAGTGACCCAGAGGATAGGGCCAGGACACCCAGCAGCAGAGTGTCCAGGCTGGCAGTCTCCATCCATCCCCATAGAGTGGTTCACTTGGTGGCTATCAGCTGCAAGCAGCAGTGGGAAGGCTCAAGGATTAGAACATTCAGCTGCACCAGCGGTTGGCTGGACTTCATGCTGTGTTCTTTGTTGCTTTTTATTATTGCTTGGTTGGGCCTCTCCTGAGATGATATCAGTGTCACGAGCCCCATTTGAGACGTCACAGGCACAGAGCTGG
>NW_006955502.1:0-724 GCF_000164805.1 Carlito syrichta
AGTTCATTACATGCTCAAGATGACCATGGATGGTTGACAGTGGACACTACCCCCTCTTTGTATAAGGGAACACTGGGCCTCACAGAAATGACAAGGTTTGCCATCTACTGGCAAGGGCCACTTTCCTTCTGCCGCAAGGCCATCCACCCACCTTCCTGGGCCATTCCAGGCCATTCCCACAGTCTCTCACACCAGCCCATCCCCCAGCCCTCCCAGCCCAAGCTCACCTGTCTGCTTCCTCTGATGAAACAAGCTGGACTCTCAGGGGCCAAGAAAGCGGTGAGTGAGGTGGGAACTGATGGACTGCCTTGGGCCAACTTGAGAAAGGACTGCAGGAAACTAAGCTGCATATCAACCAGGATGCCCTGCTTCCACCAGTGGCCATTTTCCTTAGAATGTGAGCAAGGTATAAAATATTGAGCAGTCTTTGATATTTTTTGAAAAAAGTACCAAATGCAAAAAACCAGGAGCATTTAATTTTAATAAGATGTAAACATTGCTAAAAAATTCTTGGGGAACTGTATATCCAAAGAGAAAAAATACAAGGTTCAGTATAGAATTTATAAGTGCTTAACACTAACTGAAACCTAATGTGCTAAATATTCTAACAAGTTACCTTTTCTTTTTAAAAAAAGTAATATTTTCACATTGAAGGAGAGAGGAGAATAAAAACTAAAGACAGCAAAATGGGAAAAAATATTGTTGACTATGTATGAGCATTTGA
>NW_006955503.1:0-516 GCF_000164805.1 Carlito syrichta
CAATGGCCTGTAGATTAACAAGATCACAAGTCACAGGCCAGGACCCCCTCTTGTGAGATTAATCTATGCCATAGATAACTACTATAAATGCTAGACTCACCAGGAATGGAGTCATAATGTACTTTTAGCTGAAACCAACAGAACACTCATTCCATCTTTCACAGATTCACTTAATTCATTTGTAAAAAACATGGTCTAAGTGGCTGTTTCTTTTATGGATGAGATAAGGAAAATTTTAACAGCAATTACCATAGAAAATCCTGTGATAATTTTAAACCTAGCTTGCAACCAGTGTAAGTGGTTGTGCTGTAATTTCTACTTATAAATTCTGCACAATATATGCAGGATGGCTGGGAAATCTTAAAAGGGAACATCAGATTTTTTTTAAAGATGCATTTATTGCAGTGATTGTGGATGTGTTACTAATTATAAATCCAGTACTTAATGACAATCATTTTCAGGAGGACCCCATACCATACTTTAAAAGCAAGCTCATCTCAACCTGTGCTCATCTCA
>NW_006955504.1:0-664 GCF_000164805.1 Carlito syrichta
CTGGAAGAATCAACATTGTGAAGATGTCCATCTTACCTAAGGCAATCTACACATTCAATGCAATACCCCTCAAATTCTTCTCACACCTAGAAAAAACAACACAGAAATTCATATGGAAACACAAACATCCAAGAAGAGCCAGGACAATCCTCAGCAAAAAAAGCAAAGCAGGTGGTATCACATTACCAGACTTCAAACTTTACTATAAAGCTACAATCATCAAAACAGTTTGGTATTGGTACAGGAACAGGCATATAGATCAATGGAATAGAATTGAGATTTCAGAAGCAAAACATCAATTTCTAAACCAACTCATCTTTGACAAAGCCTCCACCACCTGCCAATGGGGAGAGGAGAACCTATTCAATAAACGGTGCTGGGAAAACCAGCTGACCACATGCAGAATATTAAAACAGGACCCCTATCTCTCCAGACGCACAAAGGTTAACTCCAAATGGATCAGAGGCCTAAATGTAAAACCTCAAACCATAAGAACCTTAGAAAATGAAGGACATACCCTCATGGAAATGGGAACTGACATCCAATTCCTGAACAAAACTCAAAACCCACAGGTCATAAGAGAGAAGATAGACAAGTGGGACCTTATTAAAGTGACAAGCTTCTGCAAAGCCAAAGAGACCATAAAGAGAACAGGGAGACAGCC
>NW_006955505.1:0-660 GCF_000164805.1 Carlito syrichta
GCTATTTATCTGGCTGGCTTGCCAGCTGGCCAGCCCTCTAGCTGGTTAGCTGTCTGCCTAGTCAGCTGGCCTTCCAGGTAGCTAGCTAGTTAAGCCAGCTGGCTAGTCATCTAACCCACAAGATAGCTAGCTAATTAAGTCAGTTGATTTAACCTCCTCAGCTAGTTAAGTCAGCTAGCTACTTAATTCAACTAGCTAGTCTGCTAGATAGTCAGCTAGCTAGTTAACTCAGCAAACTAGCCAGCTATCTAGCTAGTTAAGTCAGCTGGCTAGACAGCTAGTTGGCTTGTTTGCTACCCAGTTATGTCAGCAAAATAGCCAGCTAGCTAGTCAGCTAGTTAGTTAATTCAGCTAGTAAATCAGCTAGTTACCTAGCTATCTAGTCCGCTAGCAACTCAGCTAGCTGGTCAGCTAATAGTGGGCTCTCCCACTTTCAATCATGTCAGCTAACTAGTCGTCTCCCTCCCCTGCCAACAGGTCCACAAATTAGTCAGTTTACTCCCCAGCAAACAGGTCAAATAACTTGTTGGCTTGTTTGCAAGCCAACAGAACAGCTAAATATTCACCTTGCTTGCCAGCCTACTAGTTAAGTGAACTTAGCAGTTGGTTCGCTCTCCAGATGACTAGTTAGGGCAGCTAACCCATTGGATCATTCTTTGG
>NW_006955506.1:0-956 GCF_000164805.1 Carlito syrichta
GTTGTTACTTCAAGGTAAGGAAACTCTGAGCTGCTACTTCAGTTTCATATTCAGGTTTCCTGTCATTTTCTGTCACCCTGTCCTCACTTCCTGAAGCTTGAGTCAGTTCCTTCTGCTTGGGGCACTTATATTTTAAAAGGATCAAATGTTTCTGTGCCTGGTCTTTGGTGAGGTCTTGAAGGTGAGGGTCATGGGGCAGTCACAGAAAATGGTGCTCTCACTCTGAGTTTGTCATCTTGTCAAAGAAACACACATTCAACCAGAAAACACATTAGAAAATGCTGCAGCATCTGTTTCCTAAATCAGGGAGGCGGGAGGCAGTTGCATTTGTGATAGTAAAGGAATTTGAAATGCTTGATATGGACTGTAGTAATCAAGAAAGGCTTCATGAGATAAGTGATTTATATGTGGATTCTGGAGGGCAAGGTTGAAAAGAAACTCACAGCACTTAAAAGTGGGGTTTTCGTGGTAGCTGTTCAAATAAACTTTAACCAATTGAATATCAGAAAGGAATAACTCACGAGGGAAAAGTAAGGCATGGAGGGAGAGAGGCTCAAAGGTTTGGGGGCAGTGTGGAATCTGAGCTTCCTGGTAGAAAGATTTGGCTCCAAACAATAGAAAGATTTCTGAAAGAACCAGAGATCTTTGTGGTTGCTGTATTGCTGTTCATTAAGATTTGCTGCACCCCACCAGAACCACTCCTTCCCTCTTGAAGTCAGACATGCTCAGGTGACTTGTTCTGGCCAGTGACAGACATCACTTTCTGGTGGAGACTAAGACCACTGTGAGTTTTGCCATGCTCTTTCCCTCCCTGCCCACCAAGGCACCTGCAATTCTCGAGCAACTCCTCTGGCAACCTGTGTCCCTGAGTGAGAATGATGACAACTCAAGTGGAGAGCTATCCATCAAGTGAGGGACTTGGAGTATTTAACTAAAAAATGATTTATCTGCTGAGA
>NW_006955507.1:0-756 GCF_000164805.1 Carlito syrichta
AAAACCACCACACCATATTCTTTCCTGCACAAAGTAAAACTGTGGAAAACCACCATGCCATATTCTGTCCTGCACAAAGTAAAACTGGTTAAAGCCACCACACTAATAACCTGTCCTGCACAAAGTAAACCTGTCTAAAACTACCACACCATTATTCTGTGCTACAAAAAGAAAACTTGTCAAAGATAGAAACATAAATAAGAAAAAAGAAAAAAAAACAACAAAAACGAAAAACTAAAAACACAGAGAGAAAACAGCAGCAACAACATACAACCTTAACAATATTTTTCTATAACAACAATAAAACTATTGTTTTATTCCAACAATAATAGAATCTTTGCCTCTAACAACAGCAGAAAAAACTACTTTGAGAGTTAAAAATAATCCCAACAGAATCAAAACAAAACAGCACCGAAAATGACAAAACAAGGAAATCAACAACAGTAACAATATTACAACCTGAGCTTTGCATCTCACCAAATGATGGATTTAAAGACTGAGTTGCCCCTGGACTGAGCCTTGTGGAGGCTCCACCTCAGTGACCCAGAGGATAGGGCCAGGACACCCAGCAGCAGAGTGTCCAGGCTGGCAGTCTCCATCCATCCCCATAGAGTGGTTCACTTGGTGGCCATCAACTGCAAGCAGCAGTGGGAAGGCTCAAGGATTAGAACATTCAGCTGCACCAGCGGGTTGGCTGGACTTCATGCTGTGTTCTTTGTTGCTTTTTATTGTTGCTTGGTTGGGCCTCTCCTGGGA
>NW_006955508.1:0-1541 GCF_000164805.1 Carlito syrichta
ATGTGAGGACAGAATAGTCATTTTCAGACATGGAGACCCAAAGTGCTTGCCTTCCATGCATTCTTTCCCAGAAAACTCTTGGAAGATGTCATCTATTACATGATGGAGTAAACCAAGAAAGAGGAAGATATAAGCCTTGGGAAACACAAGATTAACACAAGTAAATAAACTTCCCAGGATAGTAACAAAAAGATCTCTCTGGATGGCAAGTTTGCAACAAGCCTAGAAAGTTACCAGTCAAGACTGAAGGAGAAAGAGAGTGTTCAAGGACAGAAGGAATTAAGCCAAGACACTATAATTGGTTTATTATTTGTTTGATTGTTTATTTACTTATTTATTTTGAGTCAGTGTCTCACTCTGTCACCCAAGCTGGAGCGCAGTGGCACAATCATGACTCACCACAGCCTTGACCTCCTGGGCTCAGGCGATCCTTCTGTCTCAGCCTCCTAAGTAACTGGGACTTCAGGCATGCACCACCATATCCAGGTAAACATTTTATTTTATTTTTTGTAGAAACATGATCTTTCTATGTAGCCCAAGCTGGTTTTGAACACCTGGGTTCAAGTTACCTTCCTGCCTCAGCCTCCTAAAGTGCTGGGATTACAGACATGAGGTACCATGGATCATCCTCAGAAAGTCCTTAGTTTTTGGTTTTTTTGAGTTGGAGTCTCACTCTGTCGCCCAGACTGGAGTGCAGTGGCCACTCCCGGCCATCGCAGCCTCGACCTGCTGGGCTCCGGCGATCCTTCCACCTCAGCCTTCCAAGTGGCCGGAATTACAGGTATGCACTACCACGCCCAGTTGATTTTTTGATTTATTGCAGAGATGAGGTCTCACTGCCCAGGCGGGTCTTGAACCCGCGGGCTCACGCAATCCACTCACCTCAACCTCCCAAAGGCGCGGGATTACAGGCTGAGCCACCAAGCCCAGCAAAGTCCTTAGTTTTTAGCAGAATAAATTACTTTGGATCCATAGAATGCTTTGCAGTTAACAAAATCATAGCAGCTATTATCTCCTTGACAGAAAAAACCTAAAACTTTGTACAAGAGAGGATAAATACTAGAGGAAAATTTATGGCAACTATGTGGACAATATTTACAAAGCCACAGTAATATATGAAAAGGTTAATTGTACCAAAATTTGTGATATAACCACATTATGAGGATGGGAAAGGGAGATTTAGGAAGTAAATGGGGAATGTGAAATTGATAAAGTTAAAAAAAAGAACAATTTAAGTCATGATTTAGAACAATAGGGGTAAATATGAGAACAAAGAGCTAAAAACAATTCAGTATAATTGCCTCTGGGGAGTGGGACTCTTGAAGGAGATGAATGCTATAAGTTCTCTCTGTTTTTCATGACAAGCATGCAGTGGCACCACTTGACTTCTACAACTATAAATCCATTATTATTATAAAAAAATTAGTCATCTATGCAGAAGAAAGAAAACAAAGTGGTTCTGTAATGACAACCTCTGGGCAGCATTTGCAAGACTGGGGAAAAATTAAGAGAGTGTATACCCACTGTGTAAGCACAGTTTC
>NW_006955508.1:2102-6533 GCF_000164805.1 Carlito syrichta
CTCCATTAACTATGAAGCTGGGTTAGTGTAAATATCTGAAATACATCATCAAGAAACACTCAGTCTGTGAACCACTGATACATGCAATAATCCATAAATCCAATCTAAAAAATGTCATGTTGATAGAAAGATGTCAGTACACACAGTATTCATTCATTTTGCCACTGTTCTTTTAAGCTATACATATATACTTCTTATACTCATAGTATGATATATTTCCTACTTAAACAACTCTAGAGGTTCACTCCTGCAATATTTTGAGAATCTTCTATTTCTACCTAAAAATACGAACCTATGGATGTCACTAATGTTTGTTGAAAATCTACTGTACTGTAGCTTATATACATATACATAACTTCATATATATACACACACATATATATAATTATATATAATATTGAGAATAACAATTGATTATTTATCATTATTCTAAATTAAAAATTAGAAAAATGAGACTCAGAGAGGTGAAATAACTGCCCAATACCTAGATATGAACACAGATCTAATTGACTCCAGGGTCCCTGCTCTTGATACTGCCATATCATGAATGATTCTGTTATTCTATTGTAAGAACATTTCTAAGAGGAAATACCAAAGGTTATTTGGAGCTTTGTGCAGAGCATTTTCAGAAAAGGCAGTAAAAGCTCCTATTCCTCAGAAATCTGGAGGAGATGGTGATACTATCTGGGTTGCTTCCTCAGAACCTACTTCAGCATAGCTTTTTCTTTCACCGTCTTTCATTTTTCTGGATAAATGTGTGTCTTGATGTTTTGAGAAAGTTCCATGTTAGAAATTAACTTCATTAGTGATACAGAAACATTTGTCTTTCCTGGTGAGAAACTAAATGAGAAAAAAATTGATCAATAACCAGAAAAAAAGTTAAAAATTACCACAACTTGACCCGGGCTCGGTGGCTTAGCCTGTAATACCGTGCCTTTGGGAGGCTGAGGTGATGGATTGCCTGAGCCCACGGGTTCGAGACCCGCCTGGGCAAGCGAGACCTCATCTCTACAATAAATCAAAAAATTAGCCGGGCGTGGTAGCGCACGCCTGTAGTTCCAGCTACTTGGAAGGCTGAGGCGGAAGGATCGCCGGAGCTCAGCAGGTCGAGGCTGTGATGGCCGGGAGTGGCCACTGCACTCCAGTCTGGGCGACAGAGTGAGAATCCAACGCAAAAAAACCCAAAAAAAAACCCCCAAAACCACAACCTGAAAGAGATGGGTCAAACTGTTGGATACATTAGATTAACTGTGTAGGATATTTCTAAAGAGATGCACTAGAATTTTACTCTTGCCAAAGATAGTAAGCAGAATCTTGGTGATTTATTTAAGAAATTGTTTAAATTCACTTGATCAGTGGCTGGGGTTTTAGAGGTGACAAGATCTACCCAGAATTGCTCCTCTTGTTGTAGTAAAAAGAAATGAATAAAAAGAGAGAGAGATAAATATGGTTCCACTCTGATCACAAAAAATGCATCACTCTGATTCTTTAAGAAACATTTTGGGTCCCAGCAATTCCCCTATTGGAAATATACCTGGAGGAACTCAAATCATTTTATAAAAAAGATACCTGACATACACATGCATGATTGTTGCAGCTCTATTCACAATAGCAAAAACATGGAACCAACGATGTTGCTTATCGAAGCTGGACTGGACAAAAAAATGTGGTACATACACACAATGGAATATTATGCAGTCATAAAGAAGGACAAACATATGAACTTGGCAGCAACTTGGATGGATTTCGAGTCAATCATAATCAGTGATCTATCACAAAAACAACGGACAGAGTACTATATGTTTTCACTCATAAGTGGACCTTGAACAATTATAATACTATAAGAAAGGGATTGGCAGTAGTGGGAAACTGTCAGGGGAGGGGAGGAGGGATTGGCAGTTGAAGGAAACTGCTAGGGTAGGGAAGGTTATTCCTCATCAACAAGGGTACCTGCATAATCAACATTTGTATACCTAACCCTGAATTGTGCCCCACATCTTTATAATAAAAGAAAAAAAGAAACCTGTTAAGGTTGGAAAAATGACAGAATACAGAGTCTGTCCTCTTCCCAGCCAGTTTCATTTCCAAAAGCATCAAAATAAAGCCTTCGGAAGGGAGATAAATGCCACAGTGGACAGCTGTAAACATTTAATTCTTAAAAACAAAACTGAAAACAGACTAATTTACAAAGTGCAAGGTGTGCCAAGAGTGCAATAAAATTCCATCCCACTTAGTGTCCACCCATTTTTCGGTTAAACAGAGCATTTGTAAAGTTGTATATGCTCAATTATAAGACAAAACTATGGTGCATCATTCTCAGATGCCCAAATAGATACCTCTGATTGGAACAGTTGAGCTAAAACCATTCATAATGGAACAATTTCCTTAATATCTAATTGGTACATATCTGCATTGCCCATGCTACTAGGACAGTATTTATGAAATTCTTAGTGAGCTAGGAACCTTGGGCTATCTAGGATTTTAGTGACTCTGACCAGAGTGGGAGCAGCAGATGCTGTGAGGAGGTTAGATTCTGGATCCATCTGGAATATAGAACCAACAAGTTTTCTGACAGGTGGGTGGGGGACATGAAGAAAGACAGAGGCACATGGGATGACTCCAAGTGTTTTTACTTCCAAACAAAAGGAAGATGGAGATTAGTAAGGTGAGATGAAGTAGACGATGAGTAGAGCAAATTCCTGGGGAGATGAAAACTTAGTTTGGACATATCTACTGTCCCTCTAAGTAGAAAATTAGTTGAATAATTGATGGAAGAGCTGGGGAGAAAGCCATTTTTGTGTGCCTACTTGGTAGCAGGGAGTCTATATTCATGACCCCCTTACATTCTTCACAAGCCCCTGTATTAGATATTTTAACTCTGTTCTGTTTTATATTGTTTAATAGATAAATCTTGAGTATCAAAGAATTTGAATAACTTGGTCAAGGTACTACAGCTGGTAGATAGAAAAACTGAAATTCAAATCCAGGTTGTCTGATGAAAAGATAAAGGCCATGCTTTTTTTGCTAAACCATGCTGCCCCAGGTAAATATCCTTTGCATCTTTTTACACTTTGGAGAGGAGAATATCTCACTTACTTTTGTTAATTATGATATAAGACCAGGTGCAATGGCTCAAATCTATAATCCCAGCTCTTTGGGAGGTCAATGTGAGAGGATTGCCTGAGTCCAGGGGTTCGAGATCAGCCTGGACAATTTGGTGAGACTTCATTTCTAAAATAAATCTAAAGATTATTGCGGTGTGGTGGCTTGCGCCTGTAGTTCCAGGTACTTGGAAGGCTGAGGCAGAATGATCACCTGAGCCCAGCAGGTTGAGGCTGTGGTGGCTGTGAGTGTACCACTGCATTCCAGCCTGCGTGATGGCGTGAGACTCCAACTCAAAAAAAAAAAAAGAATATAAGATGTATGCTCTAGATATCGCAAATACTAGTGATTTAAACACAACCACTGAAGCAATTCAATTTCTCTTTTATGTAACAGATTGAAGGTAGGCAGTGCAGGGGCCACTCTGTGCAGGACATAATTTTGGTACCCAGGCTCCTCCAATTTTCTTGCTCCACCATCCCCATGATATTCCCCTTTCTCGAAGGTAAGAAGAGTTGACTGCCATGGCCATGATCCAGCAGTAGGATAAAGAAAGGGAGAAGATGTATCCGACCCGGGAAATTGTGCACACCCTTTCCATTAGCATCCCACTGGCCAAAACATAATCATTTGGCCACCACTAGCTTCAAGGAGGGCTGGGAAATAGTATCTTTATTTTGGACCGTCAAATGTCAAGCTGAAATATCAGGGTTTCTAAGATTTTGAAAGAAAAAGAAAGAATACATATCAGAAGACAGCAAGCATTATCTGTTCCACTACTTTAGTACAAGTTGAGCTAAATCTCTTTCTTTTTCTTTTTGAGCGGGAGACTCACTCTGTCACCCAGGCTACAGTGCAGTGGCACAATAATGACTACGTGTAACCCCAAAATCTTTGATTCAGGCAATCTTCCACAGTCAATCTTCCCAGTAGCTGGGACTACAGGTGTATGCCACCATCTCTGGCTTATTATTTATTATTATTATTTTGTAGAGACAGCATCTCACATATGTTGCCCAGGTTGGTTCCAAACTCTTGGGGCTCAAGCAATCCTCTTGCTTTGGCCTTTCAAACTGCTGGGATTACAGACATGAGCCACCACACTTGGTCATGTTGGGCTGAATCTTTGAAATGTCTTCAAGTGAATTCTTATAAAATAAATCCCTTTATGCAGATTGAATTTGAAAAAACGATCACATTTGAATTGATATATCAGTTTGAAAAAATGCCAAGTCTTCATATGAAATATAAGAAAACACAATATTTCAAAGAATGGGGACAAAATGAGTGGTAACCTGTGTTTACACTATTGCCACATGAAGCCACTGT
>NW_006955509.1:0-606 GCF_000164805.1 Carlito syrichta
AAAATGTAGGGACCCAGAAGACCAGATTGCTGATTAAACCTTAAGAAGAGTCCCTGTATATTCCAGGCAATTAGAACTCCTAGAAACGGATTTCCTTTTAATTCTCAGTAAGATACCCTGATTTTTCCTGTCGATTTGGATTTCAAAACAGTATATCAAAAGACAGATGCCCAGAAGTTTCCTAGGTTCGTGGATTCCATGATTCCTGGTTACCATTAAAAGTATGTAGTAAACATTTGGCAAGTGCAAAACCATCGTCCCTGCTCAAAATAAAGAGGGACACGGAAGGGGAAGGATTACAGGGTTCACCTTTAGACCAGACTTACATCCAAATATGGCAAAAAGATTCTTTTTGTCCTGGAATCTGGCCTTAGTTGTTCTGTGGAACCTAACAGACTTGGAGTTCCCAACACCATTTACAACTTTTAAGAGGACTAGAATGTTGCTGGAGTCCTGAAATGACCGATTCATAATATCCGAATGCTAAATTGCTCTGAGACATTTGGGGAGCTCGAAGGTCTCTTTCTTGTTTTTTCCATAACAGACAACCTGGGAAATTTTTGGATTGAGGGCACCTACCACCATGATTCTTTATTCGTTCTTAGT
>NW_006955510.1:0-789 GCF_000164805.1 Carlito syrichta
ACCCAGATTTTACTGTCGATCTTTTTCTACTAGACAGTGAAGACTGCTACATGGGGGCAAATCAAGGTGCTCACCCATGACACCGAGGATCTGGTTTGCTCTCAAAACACTTCTCTCACTCCCTCTAATTTTTTGTTGTTATACTGGCTATTATATCCTGCCAGGAGGGTTGTATTTAATCGGAAAAATCTTATTTTGCTTATATCCCAAACCCTCCAGTGTTCAAGCCTTTTACATGGGATGCTGAGATTATTTCTGCTTTTACTAATCTTTCCTCTTTATTAGGAGGCCCCACTCTTTTTTCATCACAAGTCAAAACTGTTATTAATCATAATTTTTTCTTTTTCAGCTGTTCTAGTTATCCTCCAATACGTTTTAGTTTACCTAAAAAATGAGAATGCTCCCTTGATATTTCAGGTTGTGTATACTCCCGTATAAAAGCTATGGTAACTGATAGCCCCTCTCATCTTCCCAGAATGGCAAATGACAAGATAATTGGTTTCTTAAATTACTGATGCTTGGGGACTCTGATCTTATACTATCAACCAGGGCTCGGGAGGACCAACTGAGCTCTGCAGGTCAAGGTCCCAGGAGCCAAGAACTTGCCACCATGCCTCAGCCTGGCTGATGGACAGTCCGACGATAAAAATGAAACTTACCATATGCATCATAACGGGTGTGTACAGCTCCTCAGGGAAAGGTCAGCTCAGGCAGGGACAATAGAGGGATCGGGAGAGGAAGGAGCCCTCCCTCCACCGTAATGTGGCAGACCGGGTGACTGTAACGTGG
>NW_006955511.1:0-698 GCF_000164805.1 Carlito syrichta
GATTGTTGACTAGTGTATCACAGATTCCTTACTCTTTTTTACTGAGCGGGCGTGTAATATCTATATATGAGGACTTCCTTTCCCCAGAATCCTGTTTGGAAACCCTGATTCTTGTTTTGCCATTAGCAAGATGTCATGTAGATATTGCGATGGAGGAACTGTGTAAAAGAGTTTTCTTAGTTCTCTTTAGCTAGAGATCATATAGATTCTGCATATGAGGACTGCTATTATCTATGTTCAAGCTTCTTAACCCTGAATTTTGTTCAGCCCACAACAGATGGCCTGTTGATTTTAAAAACTGAGGACTGCTATAACCCCGATTCTTTTTCTTCCTTGGCAAGGGGCTGTGTATTTTCCTGTATAATAGGACTCTCATTAGATACATCCTGCTTCGAAACTCTGATTCTCTTTAGAACTTTCCAAGATACTCTGTAGATTTTTGGTATTGAGGACTCGTGTAACCCAGATTCCTTATTCTTTCTTACAAAAATGTCATGTAGTTGACTCTAAATAAGGACTCCATTTTCCAGATTCATGCTCGAAAACACCATGGTTCGTGTTTAGCCCATAGCAAGATGACCTTAAGCTTTTTTGCAATTGTGGACCCGAGTAACGCAGATTCTTTATTCTTACATAGCAATAGCAGTAATTTTTCCTGTATGTGAGGACACACATTACCCCAGATTCCTACTTCAAAA
>NW_006955512.1:0-422 GCF_000164805.1 Carlito syrichta
GTGAACAGGAGTACTCATATACAGGTAACTGCACTGCTGTTGCTAAAAATAAGGAATCTGGGTTATACGTGTCCTCCATCCTGAAAATCTACAGGGCATCATGCTGACGGCTAAAGAAGAATCTGGGATTCAAGGCATGAAAGTGGGTAATAGGAATCCTCATATACAGGAAACTACATGGCCTCCTGCTAATAAAAGAGAAGAAATCTATTTTCCAAGGTTCCTCTATCAAAAAATCTACATGACTTCTTACTAAGGGCTAAACAAGGATCAGGGTTTGGAAACAGGAATCAAGGGAAAGAGAATCCTCACATACAGGACGCTACATGACCGCCATCTAAGTACGAATAAAGAATCATTGTTGTATGCGCCCTCAATCCAAAAAATTTCCCACGTTGTCTGCTATGGGACAATCAAGAAAC
>NW_006955513.1:0-743 GCF_000164805.1 Carlito syrichta
CCCTCCCAAAGTACAGGGATTGTAGGCATGTGCCACCATGCCTGGCTATAAACTATTAAGTTATCTTTTTGCATCATATCTAAAATTTGTGAGAACAGTGCTGATTTTGTTTTTTGGTTCAGAAATCCCAGGAACACCACAAACAGATGTTCGTTTTCTGCCTTATGATTTCTGGTCCTGGGGAGTTTTAAGAGGTCATTTTATAGAAATTCATATTCAATAACTTTGCCAGAACACAGATTATTTCCCTAATTAGAAAAAAACATACTTTTTTTATTTTAATTTTTTTCATGTAAACTGAGATTGTATTAAACTCTAAATGTCAATTTTTTTTAGTTTATTATATTAGTGGAGAGCTTTGGTAAACATATACTAAATTCTCACATGTTATCCTGTTTTTTAAATACTCATTAAAAATTTTTATTTAGTATGAAGCTTAGGACTATATATATATATATACACATATGTACACATATACATCATTATTAACGTGTGTTTTTTCACAAAAAAAAATTCAATTTTTGGGGGGATTTCAGTCTTACTTTGTCATTCAGACTTGAGTGTAGTGGCATGCTCACAGTCACTGCAACCTCCACCTGCTGTGCTCAGATGATCCTTCTGCCTCAGCCTTCCAAGTAGCTGGAATTATAGGTGCATGCCACCATGCCTGTCTATTTTTTTGATTTATTGTAAAGATGAGTTCTCACCAGTTGTCCAGGCTGGTATTGGACCCATGAGCTCAG
>NW_006955514.1:0-483 GCF_000164805.1 Carlito syrichta
CAGCATAACCACAGTGCTCCTCTAAGGCATCACTGTTATGTATCTCCTTATCACTTCCTCCCAGGGACTGCGAACTCAGCATACCTGTGGCATACATACTTATTGTCCTGGTAACTCTGCAGCAAGCCTACTCAGCATCCCCACAACATGCCTCTTAGTCATTACCATAGTGCCCCTTCTCAGAGACTTACTGGCATCCCCATGGCATGCCTCCCCAGAAAGCCTGTGGCATGCCTCTACGGTGTCTCAGAGGCACACATCCTTGACATTACTGCAGTACATTCCCTTGCTGTCCCCTCAACATCCCTGTTGCACATCTCTTCAACTTACCTGCAGCATGCCTTCTCAGCATCATTTCTGCATTCCTCTTTATTTTCCCCATGGTGTGTCCCCTTGGCATACCTGCAGTGCACCTCCTTGGTGTCACCTCACCATATTTCTTCGGTGTCACATCAGTGCACTTCCTCTCCCTCCCTGTTGCAC
>NW_006955515.1:0-884 GCF_000164805.1 Carlito syrichta
TAGCTAGCCGAATTGACTAGCTGACTTAGCTATTAGCTAGCTGACATAAATAGCTGACTTAACTACCTTACTACATAGCCAGCTGACTTAACAAGCTGAAATAACTAGTTAGACAGTTGTGTAGTGAGCAGACTTAACTAGCTTTTTAACTAGCTAGCAAGCAGGCTGGCTACAGACTTAATGAGTTGAGCTAACTACCTAGATAGCTGGTTAGCCAGCTGACTTAACTAGTTGATTATGGATCTTGGCAGCTAGCCAGCCAGGAGACTAAACTATCTGACTTAACTAGTTATCCAGCTGGCTAGCCAGCTAACTTAACTAGCTCTCTAACTCTATAGCCACCTGGATAGGCAGCTGACTTAACTATCTGACTTAATTAGCTAGCAAGCAGGCTAGCCAACTGAATTAACTAGGTCACTACCTGGCTGCCCAGGTTACTAGCCAGCTGACTTAACTAGCTGGCTTGCTTTCTAGCCAGTTGGATTAACTAGCTGCTACATAGTTAGTCAGCTGGCTATCCAGCTGAATTAACAAGGTGACTTATCTAGGTAGCCAGCTGTCTAGCCAGCTGACTTAATTTGCAAGCTACCTACCTAGCGGGCCTGCTAGTCAACTGACTTAACGAGGTGACTTCATTAGATAGCAAGCTTGCTAGACTGCTGACATAAATAGCTAGCTACCTAGTTAGCAAGATGGATAGCAAGCTAATTAAACTAGCTGACAACTTGCTAGCTCACTGACATATCTAGCTGACTTAACTATCTAATTTCCTAGCTTGCCAGATGACTTAAATAGCTGAAATAACTAGCGACCCAGAGGGCTGACCATCTGATGTAAATAGATTATTAACAAGCTAGCCAGCTGGCTAGAAAACTGAATTAATG
>NW_006955516.1:0-773 GCF_000164805.1 Carlito syrichta
GGCTCCACTGTTCTCAGCATCCATGCTGCCTAGTTGCCATGAACTGCTCTCACCATGAATGTATGACCTGCAGTATTAAAAATGTTTCCTTGTGCTTGGGAAACATGGCAATGTGTGGATATCCAAGCTTCCCATTGGAAATGGTATTGATCCTCAGAAACAAGGAAAGGATGGGACTGTGAATGATTAAGATTTCACATGATGCTGGGCTCAGTGTCTCAGCCTGTAATCCTAGGGCTTTGGGAGACTGAGGTGAGTGGATTGCCTGAGCCCATGGGTTCGAGACAGGCCTGGGCAACTTGGCGAGACCTCATCTCTACAATAAATCAAAAAATTAGCCGGGCATGGTAGCACGTGCCTGTAGTTCCAGCTACTTGGAAGGCTGAGGCAGAATGTGGCTGGACCCCAGCAGGTCGAGGCTGCAGTGGCCGGGAGAAGCCACTGCACTCCAATCTGGGTGACAGAGTGAGGCTCCAATGCAAAATAAATAAAAATAAATTAAACTAAATTAAAAAAAAGATTGCACATGATGCTCCATCAGCTCCATGGAGAACACCGTTAATAGCAAGTACATTTACACAGGATGGCAGTTACTGCCCAGAACAACACAAAAATGACTGAATAAAAAAAATTAAAGCACGGTTGCTGGCTCAGCCTGTAATCCCATGCCTTGGGAGGCTGAGGTGAGTGGATTGCCTGAGCCCGCAGGTTCGAGACCCGCATGGACAACTTGGCAAGGCCTCATCTCTACAATAAATCAAAAAATTAGCCAG
>NW_006955517.1:0-14509 GCF_000164805.1 Carlito syrichta
TATATTATCAACTTGACATTATACTACAATCTATAAATTTATTTAAATGGCTTAATGTTTATTTGTACTATTAACCTAATATGATTCAACATAATGCCCTATAACTGATTTAAAACTTATTCATAAACTATAAAACCTTACCATGACTTATATAAATTTTATAAATCTAATCATATATAAGCTTAATAATTCTTTTTATATAATTATTCACCTAATGATTAAACTCAACACTATGCTAAACTTAACCTTATACTATATCTTATGAACTTATTTTTATTTAATTTCCTTTCATCTTTGTTATCACTAAAATGAATTTTTATTATTATGAAACTAAACTTATTTAAACTTATTTTCTACTCTATCTAAAATCATACTAAAAGTAACTACTATTATACTTAAAACCTATTTTCTAATATACATGTGTGGCAAATATCTTATCATTAATTTTCTTCTAAACTGTATGGTAGTTGTCATACTGTTGAACACAAATTCACATAGTGTTATATGTGGGTAACTGAACTGTGTATATATATATTTCTAAACTTTCTGATAGAAAATTCGATCTAAGTAAATTAATCAAATCGTAGTTGTCATACTCTTGGACAATGAAATGCACAGTTGCCATGACAATGGCCAGGGGCGGAGGCAGGCCAAGAGTTTTGGCACGTAATGAAACTAGGAACGTTCTGCCTGGCTAGAGGCAGAAACAAAACTATTATAGTAATTTAGTCTCTATTCTAGCCCTGGAGAAACTGCTTTCGGGAACAAAGCTGTATGACTAGTATACCAGGAAACAAAAACTTAAAATGTCTAAGAAAGAAATGAAACTTAGAAAAACAGAAAGACACAGAACAATTCTACTATAAAACTTTCCAGAAGATGTATAGAGATTTGTTTAAACTTTTGTATCCCGATATAGTAAGTTTTGTTTGCCATATATGCAGACTGGTCACTATTCATGTGCCAATAATGTAGGTGTTACTGATATCCTTGTATCAGAGGCAATCTTCTGGATGGGCCTTCATAGGCCTTAGTTTTGTAGCTATAGATGTTGGCTCCCAACACCTAAGAGTCATGTTGCAGGGATACCAAGAAATTGTCAGAGTCACTGAGGAGGTGCACCACGGAAAGGCCAAGGAATATTTTGAAGGGAATTCTGAGGAGGAACATTGTGTAGAGGCAAGGAAGGCATGCTGTAAAATGACAAAGAGGCATGCTGCAGAGATGCCAAGAAGACATTTCTCAGGGACATTGAGAAGGTGTGCTGCAGAGATACTGAAGAGGCACGCAACAGGGATGCCAAAAAGGCAAACTGTGGGGACACTGAAGAGGCACACCATACTCTGGTGATGCTGAATAGGCAATATTGGGGCTGCTGAGGAGGTATGTTGTGAAGAGGTCTAGTATGCAAGCCATGGGGAGGATGAGGAGGCATGCCACAGGGAGTCTAAGGAGGCACATCACAGGAAGGCCAAGGAGGCATACCGAAAGGCCAAGGAGATGTACCACAGGGATCATGAGGTGCGGCATGGGAATACCAAGGAAAAGCACCACTGGGGTGCCTCAGAGGCTCTTATGGTAATGTTGAGGAGACACTCAGTGGGGAAGCTGTGAGGCATGCCAAAGGAATGCAAAGTAGGAGCTCCACAGAGATGCTGAGGAGGCTCACCATGCTGTAAAGACACTGAAGAAGCACTCCATGGGTATGCTGAAGAGTTACATGGAGAAGAGACTGAGGACAAATGTCATGGGCAGGGCACAAAAGTCTGTCACAGGAGGCCATGGGTGTGTCACAGAAAGGCCAAGGATATGCACTGCAGGAAGGCTGAAGAGGCATTACAAGGGGAAATTGAGGAGACACGCTGCAGAGATGCCAAAAATGCTTGCTGGGCAGAGTCCTAGGAGGCATGCATTGTGAAGGATGGGGATGAGTGCCACAGGGATGCTGAGAAAGCATGCTGTGGGGAGGACAAGGAAGTATGTCATGGGGTAGGCGAATAGACACAGAGCTGAATACTCTGTAAGGAGGTCAGGTAGGCACAAAATGGGAAAACTGAGGCATATTGTGGGGAACCCAAGGAGCCATGCCATGGAATGGCCAATCAGGTGCACCACAGGGACACTGAGGAGATGCACTGTGAGTATGCTGAGGAGGTGTGCCACCAGATGCTGAGTAGGTGTGCCATGGGGAAACCAAGTAGGTGCACCACGAGAAAGCTGAGGCAATGTGTCATGGTGAAGCCAAGGAGGTGTGGCACGCTGAACGAAGGCTGAAGAGACATGAATGTGAGGCATAGGAGGTATGGTGCCATGCAGGGATACTGAGGAGGCATGTTACAGGGTGGTCAAGGAGGTGCACCATAAAGAGGTTGTGAGGCATGCTATGGGTAAGCCATGGAGGTGCACCATGTGGAGGCTAAGGTTATCACTTATGGGTAATCACTAAAGAAGTGTGCTAACAATGAGCTCCAGGGTAGCCAAGGTGATGCAACATAGGTATGTGGTGGAAGGGTGTTGGGGAAATGGTGAGGATGCACACCATGGGGACGACAAGGAGGCATGTCACAACAGTGCAGAGGAAACGTGCCATAGTAAGGCTGAAAAGGTAAAGCATGCCATGGAGAAGGACAGAAAGTGCATCGTGGATAGGCCAAATAAGCACATTGTGGGGTCTCCTAAGAGGTGCACAGAGAGAAGGGAAAGAAGTTGTGCTGCACAGAGGTTGAGGATGCACTCTGAGGGGAAACCAAGGAAGTGTGCTGCAGAAAGGTCAAGAGGCATACCGCAGGGTTGCCCAAAAGACATTTTGCAGAGAGGCCAAGAAGGTGCAAATTAGGGATGCCAAGTAGGAACACCATGGGGTGTCCGGGAAGTTGTACTGTGGGGAGGCTGAGAAGGTATGTCGCGGGGAGGCTAAGGAGGTGCTTCATGGGGAGTACAAGGAGGAACACCTCTGGGAAGCCAAGAAGGCATGCCATGGGAAGGCTGAAGCAGTGGGTGGTGCACCATGGGTAGACCCAAGGGTCAAACTTCAGGGTGACTGAGGTGATGCATCATGGGAAGGCTAAGGAGGAGCATCAAGGGGATGCTGATGTGATGCACCATGGATATACTGAGGAGGTGTACCGAGGGGATGCCAAGAAGTCATGTCATGAAGATGCTGAAGAGGCAAACCGTGAGGATGCCAAGAAGGTGTGCCACAGGGCTGTTGGTGAAGTGCTCTGTGGGAACTCCAAAGTGGCACACCATGCTGTAAGGATGCTGAGGAATTGTACTGTGGAAAGGCTGAGGAGACATGCTTCATGGAGGCTGGCAAGGCTCACTGTGACGAGGCCAAGAAGTTGCATCACAGGGAGACTAAAGTGGCAAGCTGAGGGGACACTGAGGAGACACAGAGAGGGATATCAAAGTTGTATGGCATGGGATGCTGAGGAGATGCAAAACATGGACACTGATGAGGCACACCATGATGATGCAGAAAATATGTGCCAGATGGGGGCCTATAAGGAACATCATGCCACAGGGAGGCCATGGTGGCATGTTTCTGGGAGGATGAGAAGGAATACTGCAGGGAGACTGTATAGGAGTACCACAGGAAGGCCAAGAAGACATGCTGCAGGGTCACTGAATATTCATGCTGCAGGGAGGCCAAGGACATGTGCCATGGGTATGATGAGGAGGTGTGCTGTGGAAAGGCTGAGGAGGCATTTCATGGATGAGCTGAGGAGGGAGCCAAATGAAGTGCACCAAGGAAAGTACAAAGGGATATGTTGCTGAGAGGTCAAGGAGGTGTACTACAGAGAGACCCAGGAGTCACACCATGGGAACACCATTGAGGGAGCCAGGGAAATGCCATGAGTGAACACTGTGGGATGCTAAGGAGCCACGCTGTGAGGTGCTGGGATCACATGCCACACGGACATCAAGGAGATGTGCCATGGTGAGGCCAAAGAGGTACAGCACACCACAAGGAGCCAGAGAAGATGTGCTATGGGGAAGTTAAGAATGCATGTTATGGGGCCACCTAAGAGGCATGCTATGGGTAGGCTAAGGAAGCATGCTGTCAGGAGTTTGAGGAAATGCACTGCAGGAAGGGTGAGGAGGCATGCCACAGAAAGACTGAGAGACAGGCTTTGGTGTCGCCAATAGTTTGTTCCATGGAGAGGCCAAGGAGGTGCACTGGGGATACCAAGGAAGTGTATTGTGAGGTGTCTGAGGAGGTGCTCCGTGGGGAAGCCAAGAAGAGGAGAGGGTGAGGAGGTACTCCTTGGGGAGTACAAAGAGCACCACTGGGAAGTCCAGGACTTGGAGGCATGCCATGGGGATTTCAATGTATGTTGCTGGAAAGCAAAGGAGTTGCAGCATGGGGAGGTCAAGGAGACACACCATGGGAGGACACAGCGGTGTGCTATGAGAATGCTGAGGAGACACACCAGGTAGGAGGTACTAGAAGGGGCACTGCAGGGTCACTGAGTAATCTCTGAGAAGGTGCAATGCATTAATGTCAAGGAGGCAGGCTGCAGTGATACAGAGGAGACATGCCATGGGTTTGCCAAAGAGCTGCACCAAGGGTCACTAAGGAGGTGCACAATGAGGTGGTCAAGTAGATGTACTGTGGTAAGATCATGAAGGTATGCTGTTGGGATGCTGATGAGATGCACCACGAGGAGGCTGAGTAGGCATGCTGTGAGAATTAATAGGCATATCATATGGAGGCTGAGTAGGCAAGCCACAATGAGTCTAAAGAGGCATGGCATGCAGAGGCTGAAGAGGTGATCCACAGAAAGTCAGAGGAAGTGCACTACTAGGACTGTGAGAAAACATGCCATAGGGATGCTGAGGATGTGTGACATGTGTATGCCATGGAGGCGCACCACAAGGAAACTGAGGAGTTGCACCACAGGGATGCCAAAGAGGTGATCTGTGGGGACACCAAGGAGGTGAAATGTGGTGATGCTGAGGTGGCATGCCTTGGGGATGCGGTGAAGGTGTGCTACAGGGATGGTGAGGATGCAAGCTACACAGCAAGAATGTTGAGTGGCACACTGTGGGGAAACTGAAGTGCTGTGCAATGAACAGATTTAGGATAAGTGTCACAGGGAGGCCAATAATGTCCCTCCAGAAACGCCAAGAAGGCACACTGCATGGAGGCCATGAAGGCACACAGCTGGAAGTCTAAGAAAACATGTTGCTGGAAGGTCAAGGGGGTGTGCTATGGGGAGACCAAAGATGTGCACCACAGGGAGGCCAAGGACGCACTGAGCACACATGCAGAAGTGTCGTGTTGTAGGGATGCCAAGGATATGCGCAGAAAGGAGAGTGAGGAGGCATACCACAGGGTGCCAATGAGTCTCTGAAGAGGTACGTCATGGAGACATCAAAGAGGAATGCTGCAGTGATGCAGATAAGGAACATTGTAGTATGGCCAAAGAGAATCCTGCGGGGACGCTGAGGCAGTGATCCATAAGGAGACCGAAGAGGCATTCCCTGGTAATTCAGAGGAGGTGTGTCACAGGGCTGCCAAGGAGGTGTGATGTGCCACAAGGATGTTAAAGGAGTGCACCATGTGTACACCACTGAGGCATGCCACAAGGGGCCTGAGTAGGCACACTGCAGGAAGGATAAGAAGTGGCCAACAAAGAGTCTCAGGTGGTGTGCCATAGAGAGGCAGAGAAGGCAAGATAAGATGAGGCTGAAGAAGTGTGCTGTGTAGACAGTGATGAAATGCAACATACGGGTGCTGAGATGGCATGCTGCAGACATGCTAAGGATATGCACCATGGAATTGCTGAAGACATTTGCCATGGTATTGCCAAGGAGGCATGCAGTGGGAACACTGAAGAGTCCCTATGAAGGGATGGTGAGGAATCATTCAGTTGAAATGCCAAGGAGGCATGCAACAGGGATTCACAGAGGCATGCCACAGGAATGCCGAGGAGGCATATATGGGGATGCTAAGGAGGTGTGTGAGCTGTGGGGACACTGAGGAGGCAAGCTGTAGGGATTCCCAGAAGGCAAGGTACACCACGAGATCATCGAGGAGGTGCACCACAGGACACCAAAGAGGCACAGCATAAGTATGCTAAGAAGAAGAATCACATGGAGGCTGAGGTTATGCATCACAGAAACGCTGAAGAGTCATGTTAAGGGTAGGCTGTGGAGTTGTGTTGCTAGGAGGCTGAGAAGGCATGCTGCATGGAGGCTGAGGAAGTGTACCACGGGGATGCTGAGGAGACATGCCACTGGGATGACAAAGAGTCTCAAAGGAGGCACACTGAGGGCATATCAAGGAGGAATTCCATGGTGACACTGAGGAGGTACACCCC
The DNA here is from genome assembly GCF_000164805.1 of Carlito syrichta. Lineage (NCBI taxonomy): Eukaryota > Metazoa > Chordata > Mammalia > Primates > Tarsiidae > Carlito > Carlito syrichta. The sequence goes on from NW_006955517.1 coordinate 6,327, forward strand.
AGGGTCACTAAAGAGGCTCGCTGCAGGGATGCTGAGGAGGTGTGTTTCATATATGACAAGGAGGTGTTAAGTGGTGATGCTAAGGAGGCACAGAATAAGGAAGCTGAATGAGTGTGCCATAGGGACATTAAGAAAGGTCATCATGGAAATGCCAAGTAGGCATTATGCAGTGATGCTGAGTAGGCACACTGCAGGGAAGAAAACAAGGCATGCCATAGGAATACTAAGGAGGAAAGGTGCAGGGATTCTTGGGAGGCATGTTGTGGTGATGCCAAGGAGGCACGCCACAGTGATGTTGCTGAGGTGCACTGCAGGGTTACTTAGGAGGTGTGGTTTGAGGAAGTAAAGAAGGCATGCCACAGTTATGAGAAGGTACACAATGGGGTTGCTAAAGAGGTGTGCCAACAGAATTCAGAGACACCAAGAATGCAGGAAGGAGGGATGTTGAGGAATGGTGGTGCACTGTGGGGATATGGAGGAGGAGTGCCATGGTATGCTGAGGAGGTGTGTTGCAGAGAAGCTGAGGAGGCATACCATGGGGATGCTGAAGAGGCATGCTGCAAGTACATGAAAGAGGTGCACTGCAGGGATGAAAAACAGGCATGGAATGCAGCAGAGCTGTCAAGGAGGTGCTCTGCAGAGTTGATAAGGAGGCATGGCATGCAACAGTGACGTTGAGGAGGTGTGCTGCAGGGATGCCAAGAGGGCATACCATGGGAACACTGAGGAGGTATGCTGTGGGGACACAAAGGAAGAATGTCATGGGGAGGCTGAGGTGGAGTACTGTGGGGATTCCCAGGAGTCATGCCATGGGGTTTCTGAGAAGGTGTACTTTGGGTACACCGAGGAGTCATGCTGTGGGTTCTCTGGGTAAGTGGCCCAACGGAACGTCAAGGTACACCACTGGGACACTAAAGAAGTGCACTGCAGGGAAACTAAGGAAGTGTACTGAAGAGAAGCTGAGGAGGTACTCCACAAGGATGCTAATGAGGTGTGCTACAGGGTCGCTGAGGAGGCATGAGATGCTGATAAAATGCTGAGTAGTCATGCTTCAGGAATGCTGAGGTAGTGCACTACAGGAACCCCCAAGGAGACATGCCACGGGGTCACTGAGGAGGTGCTGCATGACACAGGATATTGAAGAGCTGTGAGGTGGGGATGCTGAAGAGGTGAACTCTGGTGACTTCAAGGAGGCCTGCTAAAATGGTGCCAATGAGGCATGCTGCAAAGTCACTGAGGAGTTGTGCTGTGGGCCTGGTGAGGAGGCATGCCACAGAAACGAAAAGGAGGCATGGGATGCTGAGGGTCTCCAAGGAGGCACACTGGGGGAATGACAAGAATGCATGGAGTGCCATGGGGTTACTGAAGATGCTTGATGCGTGATTGCTAAGGAGACATGCTGCAGGGACACCCAGGAGCTGTGCAACAGGGACACTGGGCAGGCATAATACACCATGGTGACATTGAGGAGGTGTGCTGTGGACATGCCAAGGATGTGCATCATGGGGAGGACATGGACGTGATCCAAATGGAGGCCAAGGAAACATGACTTGGGGAAGCCCATGAAGCGTACTGAGGTGATGCTAAGGATGCACGTCTTGGGGATACCAAGGAGACACACCACAAGGTTCTTAAGGAGGTGTACCAAAATGCAAGGATGTAGTAGAGGTGTTCTGCAATAACGTCAAAGAGTCACACCACAAAGACGAGGAGGCAAACCATGGAAATGTTGAGGATGCTTGTCGCTGGGAGACTGAGGAGGTGTGCCATGGGAATGCTAAGGAGGTATGACACTGGGTTGCTGGGGAGACATGCCGTGGGGATGTTGATAAAGTGTGTCATAGAAATGCTGAGGAGGTGCACTGTAGGCTTGTCAATTAGGCAAGCTGCAGTGAAGTTGAGAAAGTGTGCCATGAATACACTGAGGAGGCAGGTTAAGAGTGTGCCAAGGAGGTGCACTGTGGGGAGGCAGAGTAGGCACAGTGAGCCAAGGTGAAGATAAGGAGTGCCACGGAAATTCCGACGATGCACAGCAAGCCATAAGGACTTTGAGGTGACATGCCATGGATTAGGAGGCGTGCAACAGGGAGGGAGAGGAAGTGCACTGATGTGACACCGAAGAAATATGGTGAGGTGACACCAAGGAGGTGCACTGCAGGTATGCCAAGGGGACACACCATGGGGAAAATAAAGAGGAATGCAGAAATGATGCTGAGAAGGCATGCTGCAGGTAAGTTGAAGAGATGTGCAACAGGGATGTTGAGGGGACATCACAGGGACAGCAAGGGAATGTACTGCAGTAATGTCAAGGATGTGTGCCTCAGAGACACCGTAGAGGCATGCCACAGGCTTTCTGGGGAGGCATGCCATGGGGATGCCAGTAAGTCTCTGAGAAGGGGCACTATGGTAATGACTAAGAGGCATGTTGTGGGGATGCTGAGTAGGCTTGCTGCAGAGTTACCAGGACAATAAGTATGTATGCCACAGGTATGCTGAGTTCGCAGTCCCTGGGAGGAAGTGATAAGGAGATACATAACAGTGATGCCTTAGAGGAGCACTGTGGTTATGCTGAAGAGGCATGTCTCAGTAGAGCACTGTGGGTATGCTGAAGAGGTATATCTCAGTGATGCCAAGGAGACACATCATGGGTTCAGTGAAGAAGCATGCCAGTGTTGCCAAGAAGGCTGTCATAATTATGCTGAGGAGGCATGATATAGGACACGAAGGAGGTATATTGTGGGTATTAAAAGGGTGAATGCTATAGAGACCATGAAAAGATATGCCACAAGGACACAGAGGAGGCATACAGAAGGGCTACTGAGAAGCTCTACTATATGGATGTCAAAGAGGCTTGCATGGTGACTCTAAGGAGGTGTTCAGTGGGGTCACTGAGAAGGTGCACCATTAGAATGCCAAGGAGTCACGCCACAGGGACAACTAGGAGGCACACCACAGGGATGCTGAAGCATCATGTTGTGCTGTGGGAACATTGAAGAGCTGCACTACAGGGATGGTGAGAAATTGAGCCATGGTTACACTGAAGAGGTGTGCCATGGGGACACAAAGAAGGTACACTGCGGGTATGATGAAGAGGTGTGGCACTCCACAGGCATGCTTCAGGGACACCAAGAAGGCAAACCATGGAAACTTTGAGGGGGTGCATCGTGGGGATGTGGAGAAAGCACACTGCATCAAAGCCAAGGAGGCATAACATGGGTACATTAAGGAGTTGCGCTATGTGGTCTGTGAGAAGATGCACTGTGGGGACATCAAGATGGAAAATACAGAGATGCCATTTAGACATGCTCTGGGGATGCCAAGGAGGTTCACTATAGGGTCGCTAAGGAGATGTGCCATGCCTAGGTGATGTCAAGGATACATGCCATAGGGGTGTTTATGAAGTGAAACACAGGGACACTGAGGAGTCATACTGTGGATTCCCTGAAGAGACCTGCCATAGGGACACTGAATAAGTGAGCTACAGGGATGCTGAGAAGTCTTGCCACGGGAACACTGAGGAGACACACCATGGGGACACTAAGGAGACACACCATGCTGCATGCATGCTGAATAGGCACTCAATGGGGATGCTGAGGAAACATGCCATGAGGATACTGAGGATGCACAACATAGGAGGGCTGATGAGGCTGAACACTGGTAGACTGAGGAGACGCACAGCAGAAAGGCCAAGGAGGCACAACATGAGGAGCCTGAGGATGCATGCCACAGGAATGTCAGGAAGGCAAGCTGTAGGGAAATCAAGAAGGAATGGTGCAGGGATGCTGAAGGTATGCTGCAGGGATCCTGAGGAGACACACCACAGAGATGTGGAGGAGTTAAGCCATGGGGAGGCCCAGATGGGTCACCACAGGAAGCAAAGAGGTGCACAAAAGGGATACTGAGTAAGTGTGCCAGGAGGATTATAAGAAGCCACACCATGGGGAAACTGAGAAAGCATGGGATGAGGACACCAAGGAGGTGTGCTGTATGGATGCTGAGGAAGCATGCTGCAGTGATGCCAAGGAGGCATGCCACAGGGATGCTGAGGTGATGTGCTACAGGGAGGCTGAAAAGGTGTACCACATTGCTGGAATGCCAAAGAAGCACTCTATGGGGATGGCAATGTAGCTTGTTGTGGGGAGGCTGAGGAGCACGCCAAAGTAGGGAAAGGAGGCACACCATAGGGAGGACAAAGAGGTGTACTGGGGAGGACACCAAGGATTTTTGCATTGGTGAAGCCAAGAAGGCATGCTACAGGAGGCTGAAGAGGCTTGGTGCATTGTAGGGATCACAAGAATGTGTGCCATAGGAAGGTCCAGGAGGCAAACAATGGGGAGGTCAAGGAGGTATTCCGTGGGGAGGCTGAGGAGGTGTGATCCAGTGTCACTGATTATCTCTGTGGCTAGGAGGCTTAAGATACACCACAAAGGGATTCCAAGGAGGAACACTGTGGTAAGACCAAGGAGGCACACAATAAGGAATATGAGCTGTGCCAGAAATATGTCGAGGAGGTGTGCCACAGAGATGTTGACAAGGCACTCTTCAGGGACACCTAGGAGGCATGCCACAGAAATGCCAAAGAGAGAGGTCACTGGGACCCTGAGGTGATGTATGCAGAGGAGACACACTGAGGGGACTATGGAGATGCTGCAGAGGCATGTTGTGAGCATGCTGAGGAGGTATGCCACAGGGATGCTGAGGAGGCATGCCATGGGAATGCTGAAGAGACATGATTGCCGTGGTGATGCTGAGGGGTGTGTCATCAGGATGCCAAGCACTCATGCTTCAGGGATGCTGAGGAGGTGCTGCATATCATAGAGGTCAATAAGTTGTGCCCCAGAAAGGCCGAGGAGGTGCACCACAGGGAGACCAAGAAAGCTTTGTGCAATGCAGGGACACCAAAGATTTGTCCCATGGTGAAGCCAAGAAGGCATGCTACGGAAAAGCCAGGGAGGCATGCATGAGGAGGCTGAGAGGTGTTTTGCAGCATCACTGAGAAGATGCACCACTGGGAGGCTGAGAAGTCAGGAAAAGGGGAATCCATCGAAGAGCATTGTGGAGAGGTCAAGAAGGCACACCATAAGAAGGATGAGGTTTGCTGCAGAAATTCCAAGGAGATGCACCACAGGGAGTTCAAGAAATTATGCCTTGGGGACACTGAGGAGATGCACCATGGAGCTGCCAAGGAGACATGCTGCAGGAATGCTGAGGAGGCATACCACAGTGACACGGAGAAGTGCTACAGGAAAGCTGAATAGGTGTGTTGTGGATATGCTGAGGAGGCTTGCCAAAGGTATGCCAAGGAGTTGTGCCATGGGTACACTGAAGAAGAGCATCACAGAAATGCTGAGGAGATGCACCAGATACGATGAGTTAGTGTGCCACAGGAACACTGAATATGCAAGTCGTAGGGATGCTGAGGAGAAGCACAGCAGGATAACTGAGATTGCACACCATGGAAAGAAAAGGAGACATGCCACAAGGATTCTGAGGAGGCACATCATGGTCATGCCAAGGAACTGAGAAGGTGAGTCAAAGGGATGATGAGGTGGTATGTTGTGGTGAGGCTAAGGAGGCACTGTGTGCACTGGGGAGGCCAAGGAGGTGTGCTGCAGTGAAGCCAAGGAGATACACCATGGGACAGATGAGAAGATGCTCCGTGAGGACACCTAGTAGGCATGCTATGGGGATGCCATAGAGGCACACCATGGGACCTCTGAAGAGTGATGTGCAGGGCCACCAAGCAGGCATACAAAAGGGATACTGAGGAGGCATGTTTCAAGGACGCCAGGGACGTGGGCTGTGGGGACACTGAGGAAATGTGCCATTGGGTCAACAAGGAGATATGACACAGGAATGCAGAAGAGGCATGGCACAGGGACGCCTAAGAGGCACATCATAGGGATGATAATGACACATGCTTTGGAAATGCCAAGGAGGTATATCATACTATGTGGAGCCTGATTAGTTGCGCCACAGGGAGGTTGAAGATGTGTGCCAGGAGAGGCTGAGGAGGCACAGTGCAATGCAGGGATGCTGAGGAGGTGTGCCATGAGGAGGCCTAGAGTGTACCATGGGGAGGCCATAGAAGCCTGCCGTGGGGAGACTGAGAAGATGTCTTGTGGGGTCAACTAGGAGGTATGCCACTGGGAGGGCAAGGAGTCATGACAAGGAGAGGCCTTGAAGGCATGTTGTACAGAGGATGAGAAGATGTGTTGGGCATGAGGAGGTGCACTGCAGGGACTCAGAGGAATCTCACCATGGGAACACAAAGGTGGCACATCATGGGGATACAAAGGAGATGCACTATGGGGATGCTGATAATGTGTGCCAGGGGATGCCCAGGAGGCCCACTGCATGGACGCTGAGGAAGCAAGTCATGAGGATATCCAGGAGTTGTGCCATGGCATGGAGATCCCAAAGAGAGACTCCTGTGGATGTGAATGAAACACGCTACACGGAGGCCAAGGCAGTGTGCCACAAGAAGATGATAAAGTATGCCACAAATGCACAGATGAGGCATACCTCATCAATGCAAAAGGAAGCATACCTTGTGGACACTGAGGAGGTACACAATGAAGATGCTGAAAAAGCATGCAAAGAGACACCAAGGAAATATACCATGCTATGGGGACATCGAAGAGGCACTTTATGGGTATACCATCAGAGGAAGGTGGAGGACACAGGACACAGGGAGTCTGAGAATGTGTGCCATGGGACAACCAAGAAGGCATGCCATGGGAAGGCTGAAGAGATGTGTCAAACAGATGACAAGGAAGTATAATGGGAAGAGGCATGCTGCAGGGATGCCGAGGAGGCACGCTGCAGGAACATCAAGGAGGCATGACTTGGGTAGGCTGAGGACAAATTCCATGAGAAGACCAAGGAGGTGCACCACAGGGTTGCCAAGGAGGCATGTCATAGGAATGCTGAGGAAGCACACCATGCCCTGGGACACCAAACAGCCACTCCATGAGAAGCCAAGGATGCATGCAATGTGTATACTGAGAAGGTGCTCCAGAGGGAGGCTGAGAAGGTACCCCACATGAAGGCTGAGTAAGTGAAACATGGGAAGCCCAAGGAAACACATCAAGAGTACACAAAGAAGGTGTGCCATGAGGATGTGGAGGAGATGCTGCACAGGGACACCAAGGAGACGCCACAGAGACATGGAGGGAGTGCACTCCACTGCTGTAATGCTGAAGAGTCACTCTGTGGGGATGCTGATGAAGTACATCATGAGGAGGTAAAAAAATGCATGCCACATGCAGGGTGAGGTGGCGAGCCACAGGGAGTATGAGGATGTACACTACAGAACGGTTAAAGTGGTATGGCACAATGCAGAGGGACTGAGGAGGCTTGCTATAGGAGGTCAAGAATGTGTGCCACCAGATGGCCATGGAGGCATGCTGTGAAAAGTTTGGGGAGACATGTTGTAGGGTCATGGATGAATGGCACTACTGGGAGGACAAGAAGGCACATGACGGGGAGCCCAAAGAGGTGTATCATGGAGAGTGTGAGGAGGCACATTGTGAGGAAATGTGGAGGTGTGTCATGGGGATGCCAAGGGATTACTAGAAGGTGCACTATGGGGATTCCAAGGAATAGTGCTGTGGGTACACTGAGTAGACACATCACAAGGACGCTGAGGAGGCCCACTACGCTGTGTGAACACTGAAGAGGTATTCCCTTTGGATGCTAAGGAGGCATGCTGTGGGGAGGCCAAGGACACACACAAGGATGCTGAAGAGGCATACCAGGGGAAGACTGAGGGCGTGTGGCAACAGGAAGTCCGAGGAGACGCTCCAAGGAGATACTGTGGAGGCAGGCCACAGGGCACCAAAGAAATACAATCTGAGGACACCAAGGAGGTGCACCACAGGAATACTGGGGAGGTACACCAGGAGGATGCACCATGAGGACACTGAGGAGGCACACTATACTTTGGGGATGCCAAAGAGGCCCTCCATGGGGACACTGAGGAGACGTGCCATGGGGAGGTCTAGGACACTCACCAAAAGGAGGCTGAGGATGTGCAACAAAGGTAGGCTGAGGAGACACAGGAAGGCCAAGGATGCATGCCAAGGGGTTTCCCCAGAAGCATGCCATCAGGATGTTATGGAGGTGTGCTATGGAGTCACTGAGAAGGTGAACTACAGAGATGCCATTGAGGTGAAGCACAG
>NW_006955518.1:0-3342 GCF_000164805.1 Carlito syrichta
TAACAATTTGAGAACAGAACCAGGACAGGAGTAGGTTTCATGAGGAAGGATTTCACTGGGGTTACGTATGTTAGAATTAAGATATTTCAGTGCAGGCTCCAGGTAAGGTAGATCTTAGGAGAAGATCAAAATCCTAAACAACCCAGAGGATTCAGGAATAATGTCAGGGTGGGAGATCATAGTAACATCTGTGCATACATCTGTAGAATGTGGCTCCTGATGGCTTAAGGGAACTGAACATGGTCTCCACATCAACTGGTAAAGACCTAATTTTGAGGAAGCAGATACTCCCTTTGACAACTTCTCAACTTATCTTGTGGTCTTTGTTTACACTGCTTCCCTGAAATCTTTTTGTCAAAGTCTAAAAATACATCATCTTAAAATGTCATGGAATATACACTTTAAAGTGAGTAAACTCTATGATATGTAAATGATATCTCAATAAAATGGCTAAAAATGCCACCAGAATAAAGTCACTTCTGGATAATGTAATCAAGGGAGTACAATTCCCCCTACTCTCCATCACTTCTGGATCTTTTTGGAGAACCAACTTGCCTCCTCCTTTCTTTTCTACTCAAACTTATCCCACTATTGTTGGATCTGTGCTGTCAGGTTCCTTCCCACTCTGCAGTCCGTGCCCTCCACCATCATGGTGGGTGATAATTAAAGCAGACCAGTGCTTTCAGCCTTCCCAATCTGGCCAGCTCCTCCTCACCTTTCTCTATACCACCTCCCTGTCTCTTCTCCCCTGTGCCTTCCTCTTCCCAGGTGATACTTTGAACTTTCTCTTTCATCTAATCACAAGCTAGTAAGAGCACAAGCTGTTGATTGAGGTTAGGTTAAACAAATCTTGGTTTTCTAGTGGTCATTAAAAAACATGCCAATAAAAAACCTCTCTCATCCTTTGACTGATTTCTACCAACCTGCAGATAAACAGGCTGAGTTCACAGCACCAGCACCCCTGTCTGTGTCTCCAACTCATGACTCCACCAACTGAATGTGCATTTGGTGCAGAACTTATCTATCTAGAAGCCACTGGAGTCCCTGGTTCTGACACCAGGGCCCTCAAGCTATTATGAAGTCCTTGCAGACAAGATTACAGAGGTAGGCTGCCACAGACCTAAAACACAATGCAATTTATTTCTGTGAATCACTTTTCACATGAAAGCCATCACAGACAATGCCTGGCAGCAATGTAGGGAGGGACCCAGGCAGCCAGACACAGAGATCAGGAGATGCACAATAGCTTGACTGGGAGACTGCAGAGGTGCAGGGGAGAGAGCCAGGGGCATGTAGAGAATGAAGAATGCGCTTGCCAGTCAAGCTCCATGGGACCCTCCGCTAGGCAGTTCTGTGGGGGAGAAATCATTAGTTTTCCACAGGGCCTTGATGTACATGGCCTGGTCTCCAGGCTGCTGCAGGAATTCCAGTGCTGGGGTTTGCTTTGCAAAGCGTGTTTATGATCCTCTTATGTGTCGGGAGCTAGGGATGTGAATGAGAGCAGACACCATCTCATCTCTTTTCCCATGCAATTTATAATCCACTGGCACACAGTACATGGGGCTAGAGGGGGCAGCAGGTATCTTTGGGATGTTGGAAGAGTACCTGGTTCCCAAGATGTCCCATTGCTTTTATTACCTATGGTTTCCTGTCCACCAATCAGGTCTATGGAGTCTCTCTCTCTCTCTCAAACAAGTAGCATTGATATTTCCATTTCACAGTTGAGGAAACTGAGGCCCAGAAAGAGTAACTAACTCACCCAAGTTCTGTCTATTAACACAATGAGTATCAAAACACAGACAGTTTGATCTCAGGACCCTTGAACTCTAACCACAAAGGTGACCTGTCTCAATGAAGGCGATGGAGAAGAGAGAATTGACTGGAAATATTAAAGATGTAGAAAAATAAACCTGCTGTCCTTTCTCTGCTACCTCAAATTAGTTAAAAGGTTAGCAGAGGTGATGGAATGAAGCAAAATGTTTCTAAAATGAATATGAGCATAAAAGTTAAAGTTTTTCTCTAATATCATGTGAGTTGAAATTTCTACTTTCAGCCCAGAGGATTCTAACAGTGCTTTCCAGAGAAATGAAATGCAAATTAATGGATTACATTCAGCAAACTTTGCCAGGGTGTCTATTATGTAAAAAGCACTGCTTTTATATACTGGGGGAAGGGGCAAGGAGGGAGGAGGCAAGAGGAAGAAGATGGACAGATGAGCACAATAAGGCCCTTCCCCCAAAGGAGCTGTCAGTCTAACAGGTAGACAGTTGTGCACACACATCCTGCAAATGTAGGGCAGAATGATAAGGGATATAATGAAGGAAGGCTAATTCTTGTTGGGGCAGAGATGAGAGATTCCAGAAGCCTTATTGATGGGGATTAGATCCAAAATTGGCTCTAAGAGATGATTAAAAGTCTTGAGTGGAGAAAGGGAAAAGTAAAGAGAATAAGGGACCAGAAAGGCATTGCTGACAAACCAAGTTGTGTGATCTAAGAGCAGAAGCAGGAGAAAAAAAGAGGGGTTGGCAATTGTTTAGAACATGGATGTAGATTTATAGCAGGACCCAGGGAAGAGTATGGAAAAATGAATGAGATGGGACAGGGTCAGCGTCTTTTGAGCACTGAATGTCACACTGTGGAGCCTGGACTTTCCCATGTGTGTAATCTTCTACTGAGAAGTGCCACAGTAAAAGATTTGTTTTAAGAGGATGATCCTGACAGCAGCAATGGGAATAGATTTGGTGATGGGGACAGCCTAGAGGCAGAGTCTAGTTAGGGGCCTGCCACTGTTGAGAGGTGACAGATTAGAGGGAGGAGGTAGAGGTTAACAGCTCCAGAATTGGTGACAGAACGTGGGTAAGGAGAAGATAGTCAAAAGTCTCCTGGTCTCTTCTTGGGTGACAAGGTCAAATAGGGACCTGCTACTGAGTCAGGGAACACAAGAAGAGGAACAAACAAAAGTGTAGGTGACAATTATACTGACCTTGGATTGGGACATGTACATCTAATGACCAGCTGGCATTTATAGACACTTATTTCATGTTGGGAATGGAAGACTGACAGGCATGGCTGGCTAGAAACCAAGAAATAAAAGTTGCTTTCATTACTCCCCCACTGAACACATGTTCTGAAATAAGTCGAATCATTTACACTCTTGCCTACCACCTGTTTATTCATTTGACTGGAGACTGATGTTCACAAATCCAAAGGAATCATTTGAACCCATCCTATGAGCCAGCTGACTTGCTCTGATCCATAGACATGAGCCATACCTCTGACCACCTCAGACTATCCTTCCAATGACTAACAGGTCATTCTCATTCTCTGACATGCCACAGGATG
>NW_006955519.1:0-4786 GCF_000164805.1 Carlito syrichta
CATGAGGGAAATGGAGATGATTAGAAAAATCAATCATTGCCAACATAAATGAAATTTCAAAGAATGAATTCAAATTCATTGAGTATCCCGTTACACTGTCTTCCAAAGAAGTCAGGATTCACACCTGTCTTCTAATTCATCAAAGGAAATTTGAGCAGTTGCTGAGAGCCCAGTATGTGTTTAAAGATTTGCTTCTTGACAATTCCTTTGTAGTATACACATTATTTAAAGACACAGTATAGAAAATTTGTTTTATACACATTAGTGAGAAACTATGTTTTCTTTGAAAGACTGGAAGTGAAGTAATTTTCTTTAATTATAGCACCAAATTAAATAATAACACCAAATGTAAACAATAAAGATTAGCTAATAATGGCACAGAATATAAACAATAAAGATACAAATTCTCATAAATTTAATACAGCGTTATCCAAAATTAATAAACAAACTTTGAATAATAACTGCCATTGTAAGGATCCTATTTTGTCTGTCTTTAAAGTTATTTCATTTATCCCACAAGAAATTTGAGGCAGTTCATGGCACCTGATATGAACTATAATAGCATCTCATTTATTCAGATAGTTCTTACCTGGATCATTGTACTTATTCAAGACAAAGCTGAGAACACAAACATAAGTAAAAGTATCCATCAATAGCCAAAATATACACCTCACAGTTTATTAATTTGCTGACACACTGATCTTTGAGGACATATGGAAGAGTGTGCTTTATTTCATACACAGACTTTACAACCTTTGACACTGATGGAAGCAAGCAGGCCACCTTTAATAAAATGTCAGATGAAACCTGAAATGAACAAGAAAAATAAATAATACAAAAGATAACCAAATGACCATAGATACAAAATAATCTGTAAAGTCATCATAGAGACAAACAAGATCTGAAGTTTTCTCAGGGTGCTTTAGAAGAAGGGGTCTCAACCCCTGACCTGCAAGCTGGTCCCAGTCCATGATCTGCTAGAAACTGAGCATAGCTGGAGGTGAGAATCTGGCAAGCAGACTTCCAAATCCTGTCAGATCAGTGGCAGCATTCGATTCTCATAGCAGCAGGAACCCTATTGTGAACTCTGTCTGGGAGGGATCAGGTTGCCCACTCCTTAAAGGAATCTAATGCCTGGTGATCCCCCCAACCCCCATCCATGGAAAAATGGCTTATATGAAACCAGTCCTTGATGCCAAAAAAACCACTGCCTTAGACCATATATTATATCTCAAGTCTGAGTCATCAAATGTATAAATTATGTTTCACATATACTGCTAAAGCAAACTGAGAGGTTTTTTAAAAATATTTTTTAGGTAGGAAAAAATATCAGATAGTTAAAACAAGAAATATTTCCCAAAAATCAATTGTCCAAAAAAGAATCACATTTCAGAAAGAAGGGTAGCTATAGGTGAAGTATAACTGGGCATTCTATAATGTCCATTCTGTGTATGTATAAATACAAGATATTTATCCCTAAACTGTTAGCTCTTAACAGAAAGCAATATATTGTCTGCTTATTTTTAATTTCTCAAAAAGTTTCAAATGGTAATAGAGAAAATAAAAGAAAGACATGCTTAAAAGTCTTTTGTAGACTTCTGGATTCAGTTTCAACATGTAAGTAGTGTAGATGTCATCACTCTTGTCTTTACAAGAGAGAAAAAAAAAGGTAGGAGAAACTAAAAAACTCAATGACTTCTCTCAGACTCTCCAAATTACTGAAGTTATAAGGCAAGCTGTCAACTGGAAATCTGGTGAATCTAATCATAACTGAGATATACTTTCCTGAAGCAAAAGCTGCTGGCATCATAAACTGATAAGAGCAATTGAATGGTAATTTTGACAAGTTGCTAGAGGCCATGTGGATGAACATGAGAGTAAGAAACTCCTGGAGGAGGGCCCCATTTTTAGAAGGACCCCACAATTGCATGGGCTTTACCTCCAGCATGCCCACTAGGTTCTCATAGTGAGTCTAAAGAGATCCTCCCATAGCTCTGGCAGAAGAAGTGATCATTTTAAAATACACCGAGAGCTTCCTCCACAGCAAAATTCTGCTATCCAGGAGGAAAGACTTTTCCTGACACTTATCCTATCTGGGGGAAGAACAATATTCCCAAATCATTCTCTTCTATTCTTTCTCTGTAATCTCAAAAATAAAAATAGCTGACTAGTCAATAGTGTTCAAAGTTAAACAATTATTTTGGGAACACTGCAGCCAGAGGAGTAGAGGGAATAAGAAGGGAAATACTGTACTTAACTAGACAAATAGTTATCAAAATCACAGCACAGAGACACAGCTTAGAGATGCAAGACTTCCCAAAGACTGAGATTTATCTGAAAGTTGTAGAATATTCTCTCTTCCCCATATCTTTCCAACCAAACCAATAGGGACCCAATACAATAACAGTAAATTCTACATAAAAGAAGGGTAAGACATAGACTTTCTCTGAGAAGTAGTACTTTAGGGAAGTCCAAAGTCAAAATGAGAAGCAAAAACAAGTACACAGGAGGAATTTGAAATCTTTGGCACCTATAGTTACATAGCCTAGCTGCTAAGTAGAGTTCCAGCATTAAAACCTATTAACTTTAGTAAGCTCCTGAGTCAATACAACATATCCAGATTTCAACAAAAAATTATACAGCATACTAAAAGGTAAAAACAAGACAAAACCCCACAGCAGTGACAAAGATTATTGCACATATATAAGTAAAGTGAATGATAGCAATATCGTAGAGGATGTGAGGGAGAAATTGGGAATACTCTGTTGGAAACAACCCACCCACTCTACATAATAGTATTATTGGGAGCAGGGCTTAGAGTAGTTACACATGTATACAATAAACTCTAGGACAACCAGTAAGCATTTTTTGAAAGATGCTTAACTGATTTACTAAGAGAGAAGGTAAAGTCATAAAATGCTCAATTAAAACCAGAGAAGGCAGAAAAAGGGGGAAAAACCAAGAGACAAATACAACAAATATAAAGCAGTTATAGGTGAGATGTGTATTACTGCAACTATATCTTTAACTATAGCAATATTACTTTAAATGTAAATGGTGTAAATATATTAATGAAAAGACAGAAACTCTCAGGATGGATTATATATAAAGCAAAAATAAAAAGCAAAACAGTCTCAACTGTATATTGTCTACAAGAAACCTATATTGAATAAAAAGAATCGAACAAGTTGAGAATACAAAGTATACCATAAAAATGACCATAACATAATAATTACAAGTAATAATAATATAATTATACTAAAAAACAATAAAAGAAAACTAGAAAATAGCTATGTTAATTTCCAACAAAGTAGACTTCAGAACAAAGAATATTACTGGCAATACAGAAGGGTACTACATATTGATAATGGATCTATTCTCTAAGAAGGAACAACAATTTTAAATGTGCATACACTTAAAAACAGGGAAGCAAAACACGATTTAAAAAGCTGTAAAAAGAAATAGAAAAGCCAGGCTTCGTGGCTCAGCCTGTAATCCCGCGCTTTGGGAGGCTGAGGTGAGTGGATTGCCTGAGCCCACGGGTTCGAGACTCGCCTGGGCAACTTGGCGAGACCTCATCTCCACAATAAATCAAAAAATTAGCCAGGCGTGGTAATGTACGCCTGTAGTTTCAGCTACTGGAAGGTTGAGGCGGAAGGATCACCGGAGCCCAGCAGGTCGAGGTTGCAGTGGCGGTGAGCGGCCCCTGCACTCCAGTCTGGGCGACAGAGTGAGACTCCAACTCAAAAAAGAATCCAAGAAAAGAAATAGAGAAATTAATTATTTTGTTGGAGACTTTAATATCTCTCTTTCAGTAATTGATAGATCAAACAGACATAAAAACAGTAAAGATATAGTTAAAACTGAACAGCATCATCAATCAACTAGATCTAATAGATATTTATAGAATAACAGCAGTAAAATATACACTCTTCTCAAGCTCATATGGATGACTCACCAAAACTGGTTACGTTATGAACTATAAAACTCAGCTTGATAAATTTAAAGAATGAAAATGATACAATGTATACTTTAAAAAAATTTTAAAGGTGTGGGGAACAATTCAGGATTAGGTACATATGTGGTCATCGTACAGGTAAAGTTTGGGCCTCCCTTTTGTCCCCCCTTTGCCTGGTTTGAGAACAGATACCCTTATTGGTGCTATGTGTCCCCCCAACCCCTGGCAGTATCCAGCTACTGCCAATCCCTTTCTTGAGATAAATGTTCGGGGTCCACTTATGAGTGATAATATGTGGTACTCAGCTATTTGTTTCTGTGATAGATCACTGAGTATTATAGACTCTAAGTCCATACAAGTTGCTGCGAAGTCCAAAATTGTGTCCTTTTTTATGGCTGCATAAAATTTCATTGTGTATATATATGAGTTTTTTTTTTTTTTGTCCAGTCCACTTTCAATAGGCAGCATGGTTGGTTCCATGTTTTTGTTATTGTGAATAGTTTTGCAGTAAACATGCATGTGCATGTGTCTTTATAGAATGACTTGTGTTCTTCTGTATATTCTTAGAAGGGGGATTGCTAGGTCATATGGAAGGTTGATTTTAGATATTCTAGGAACCACTACACTGCTTTTCACAGAGGTTGTACTAGTTTACATTCTCACCAACAGTGTAGAAGTGTTCCCTTTCCCCTACATCCTCTCCAGCATCTGTTGTTTTCTGAGTTATTGATGATGACCAGCCAGACTGGAGTTAGGTGGTATCTCAGTGTGGTTTTCATTTTAATTTCTTTGATGATTAGTGAGGCTGAGAATTTTTTCATGTATCTG
>NW_006955520.1:0-1248 GCF_000164805.1 Carlito syrichta
GAATTACTCGGATGGGAGCTTGGTACAATCACAGCAGAGAAGCAGGAGCTAGAAAAGTCCAACCTCTTTTTGTACAGAGGAGAAAACCAAGGGAAGAGAAGCCAATGGGATTTTCCAAGCTCATACAGTCATTGAAAAAAAAGATAGGTTAGGAACCAAAGGTAACTAATTGTTAGTTTGGACTCCATTTTATTTGACAGTACATTCAACCAAACAAAGGCAAATGCCCACATAATGCAAGGTGCCTTGGACAAAAGGAAGGGCAATGAAAAAAAGTTCTTTTTGCTAGTCAGAAAGCTCACTATGCTGACGTTATGCCAGATGGAGATGCCTTCCAATGCTTCATTCTGAGTTTACATGGCCCCATCTCCCCATCCCTATACATTTGTCATTAGCTTTCTTTATGTAATAAATGCCTGAGACATGTACCAAGCAACTCAGTTGGCATGAGGCTATTATGCCACTAAAATTGGGTCTCACATTCTTAGTCACTAGTTATGCATGTCTGTGCACAATGATTTAATTATAACATCAGGTCACATACAAGAGGGGATGCAAAATACTCTATCTTTTGAAGGGTAGGCCCCTCATAGTACAAGCTTCCCCTGCTAGGAACCCATCAATATCAGTGTACCAGCAAGCATTGTTGTGAGAGGCTACGTTCAACTTCAGTGAATTTTTTTGGCAGGGGGGAGTCTTTTAACATGTTTACCTATTTTCTTATGTAAGATTGATTTATGGGCATGCCGTCCCACATGTTTACCTATTTTCTTATGTAAGATTGATTTATGGGCATGCCGTCCCACACCATGCTGAATGTTCAGCAGTGTTTGACAAAAATTGTAATAACCCTCATTCCCCACTATCCCTATTCCCCTTATCTTGCCCTGAGAGACTTTTTTTTTACTTAATGTAAAAAAGTCCTCAAAGGGAAATATTTTGCCAATGTGGAAGAGGTAAAACAAAAAACAGCAGAAGCACTAAAAGGCATCCAAATTGACAAGTCCTAAAACTCTTTTGAGCAGTGGAAAAAGCATCTTGATAGTTTTATTGCACTAAACAGAGTAATTTCAAGGTGACTGATGTTTTAACATATAAGAATAAACACACAAGTTTTGGTCTCTCCTTGTAGATACAATGCCCACCCATTGCAGCATGCTCATTAACAATTTGCCCTCCAATCAATTTTATCAATTTTGGTCACCCTAGAGTGGTGATGCAAATTTTAACCTCCTTTAAAATCTTTTA
>NW_006955521.1:0-800 GCF_000164805.1 Carlito syrichta
TGGTTGAGATTATGAGGATTTCATTCTCTGTCCTGATCCATTGTCCTATGTACCTATTCTTGTACCAATACCAGGCTGTGTTGATTACTGTTAACATATAGTAAAGTTTGAAGTCTGGAACTGGGATAGCTCTTGCTTTGTTTCTTTAGATAAGATTATTTTAGCTATTCATGATTGTTTACGGTTTCATATAAATACTTTATTGTAATCTCCAGGTCTGAGAAGCATGATTTAAACCTAATGGTCATTTCATTGAATCTGTCAGTTGGCAATAAGGCTGATTTTTACATTAAAAGAGGTAAGCAAAGTCAGGGATACAAGCATGTCAAATTGTCATTGACGACATAAACCTCAGAACTTTGACATCCTAATGGGAGGGTCCTTGACTACTGAGCAATCTTTAGGCTTCAATCACTTGTGTACACTTCTCTGCCAAATGCGGTAGACATGGTGGATTTCATTCTCAAGAAGTGAAGAGAAAAATGTGTTCACACTTATCCAAACATTTCTCCAGGGATAAGTGACCGTTCAAGAATCTTCTAAACGATGTAGTCTTTTTTTTAAAGCAGTGTTTATTGAGAGGACTGAGAATCTCCCAAACTGGAAGTGGACATGTAGGAGATACCCAAGAGATAGTGTTTTATAATTATGGTCACGGAGTCCTGTGGGAGCTTGGTTACAGCACAATCAAATAATATTTTATCACTTTCTGTTGCTTGTAACTTTTGGATGTTTTTAGTATTGTGTAACAGTCTTTGAAATGTTTTTCCTACAGGATTTGAACATTGCTTTTGCTAATC
>NW_006955522.1:0-735 GCF_000164805.1 Carlito syrichta
GAAATGTGATGAGGCAGTAGGGAGAGTGCATTTAATCAGCTCCATTAACTATGAAGCTGGGTTAGTGTAAATATCTGAAATACATCATCAAGAAACACTCAGTCTGTGAAACACTGATACATACAATAATCCATAAATCCAATCTAAAAAATGTCATGTTGATAGAAAGATGTCAGTACACACAGTATTCATTCATTTTGCCACTGTTCTTTAAACTATACATATATACTTCTTATACTCATAGTATGATATATTTCCTACTTAAACATTAATTCTCAAGGTTCACCCCTGCAATATTTTGAGAATCTACTATTTCTACTAAAAATACATACCTATGGATATCACTAATGTTTGTTGAAAATCTACTGTACTGTAGTTTATATACACATACATACCTTCTTTTATATATATACACACACATTTATATAATTATACATAATACTGAGAATAACAATTGATTGTTTGTCATTATTCTAAATTAAAAATTAGAAAAATGAGACTCAGAGGTGAAATAACTTTGCCCAATACCTAGATATGAACACAGATCTAATTGACTCCAGGGTCCCTGCTCCTGATACTGCCATATCGAGAATGATTCTGCTATTCTATTGTAAGACATTTCTAAGAGGAATACCAAAGGTTATTTGGAGCTTTGTGCAGAGCATTTTCAGAAAGGCAGTAAAAGCTCTTATCCCTCAGAATCTGGAGAGATGGTGATGCTATCTGTGTTGCTTC
>NW_006955523.1:0-825 GCF_000164805.1 Carlito syrichta
CTGTACTTCACCATTCTGGGTTCAGACAATCCCTCTGCCTCAGTTTCCTGAGTCTCTGGGGCTACAGGCACATGCCATTATACCTGATAAATGCTTCGATTGTTTTGTAGAGATGAGGTCTTACTATGTTGACTTGACTGGTCTCAAACTCCTGGATGCCAGTGATCTTCTCACCTCAGCCTCCCAGAGGACTGGGATTACAGGTGTGAACCACTGCCCCTGGCAAAACCTTCCTACCTAATATTCTATCATTTTATTATTTGAAAATCATCCTTACTCTCTTTCTTTCAGTAAGGAATATTTTCTTTTTGTTGATTACTCATTTCACACTGGACAGTCAAAGGGGTTCTTTTATTCACAGATAATTATGTTCTACAATTTGTCAAACAGATACTGCTAATGAGTCCAAACATTAAAGAAATTAAGCAATGTAACAAAATTTAAGAAATAGTTATGATAACAATGATAACAAAAGAAAGATAACAGAAGAAGTCTAGTATCCAGTTATACCGGGTAGTATCATGATAGCTTATTTTTCTGGTGCTCTTACTTCCTCATTTCTGCCTTGCTTTGTTAAATCAATTCTTCAACTTTGCATTGATGTTGTGAGATATCATCTTAGATAATTTATTTTTATTTAAGTTAATCATAGTTTATTTCTATTATTTTCTTCTAAAAACTTGCAACTGATAAAAATTATGTAATATATAAGAATAAAGTACTTGAACATACACGGTGGATATTATACCAACTATTAGACTGTTCTCATTTAAAAAAAAATATTTTCCTTATTTTGCTTTTCATCCATAGTATGTCTGCTCATTG
>NW_006955524.1:0-659 GCF_000164805.1 Carlito syrichta
TGGGGTTCCTGCCGGCCTCCTCTCTGGGGTGATAAATGTGCCCCAGGGAGGCTGGCCCTCTAACTTGGAAATGAGGACCTTATGCCAAGAAAAGCGAGGGACACATCCCTCACTCAGGGACATTTCATCCCCCCCAGTGCCATTTTTACTGACTTTAAGGCCAGTCACCCTTTGAACACACCATGTGCAGTTGGGAATCTGTGTACAATTCTAATATTATTGGAGACAGAGTCTGACTCTGTGGTCCAGGCTGGGGCCCAGGGACATGAATGTCATTCACCACCAGCCTTGAAATTGCAGGTTCTGGTTATCCTCCCACCTCAGCCTCTGGAGTGGCCGGGACGATGGGCACCATGACCCCAGACCACCTGTATGGATGGGAGCAGAGACAGGGTCTCCCTGCATGGCCTGTACAGATCTTGAGTTCCTGGGCTACAGCCATTATCCCGATATGGTCTCCCAAAGCATGGGGATTCCACGTTTTGGATGCCACACCCGGACTTCTGATTCGTTATCAACAAAGGATGGAGGTTGGGATTGAGGGCTCAAACTCATCATCCCAGTGTGTCGGGAGGCCGAGACCAGCAACCAGCTCAAGCCCATGTGTCTGAGACACACCTAGGCAACTTGGTGAGACCTCGTCTCTACCCTTAAACCCA
>NW_006955525.1:0-604 GCF_000164805.1 Carlito syrichta
GACCTTGGGGCACCCTCACATGGGAAGGACTGAGGGCAGAAGTTTTGGAGTAGAATGGATTTCTTTCTTTCTTTCTTTCTTTCCTTCTTTCCTTCTTTCTTTCTTTCTTTCTTTCTTTCTTTCTTTCCTTCCTTCCTTCCTTCTTTCCTTCCTTCTTTCTTTCCTTCTTTCCTTCTTTCCTTCTTTCTTTCTTTCTTTCTTTCTTTCTTTCTTTCTTTCTTTCTTTCTTTCTTTCTTTCTTTCTTTCTTTCTTTCTTTCTTTCTTTCTTCTTGTCTTTCCTCACTAGGTTGCCCAGGCTACTCTCAAACCATCCAACTTGGGCCATCCTCTTGGCCTGGGCCTCCCAAACTGCTGTTATCACAGGCTTTCCATTTGGTCCACATCCTGGTCTTCCTGCCTGGTCTTGAACTCTGGGTAGGAGGCAATTCTCCCACCAAGGCCTGCCCTCACCCAAGCTTTTCTGAGTTTTGCTTGGGGTCAATATGGGGACTTGCTATGCTGTCAGCCTGATCTCGAGATCCTGTGTTCAGGCCATCTTACCATCTCAGCCTCCCTGAGTGTCGAGGAGACAGGCGTGAGTAGCCCAGCCATCCCCACCCGCCC
>NW_006955526.1:0-777 GCF_000164805.1 Carlito syrichta
AATACATTATAGAATACTTCTGTGTTAAGCCAGACTTGGTTACTCAGCCTGTAATCCTGCACTTGGGAGGCTGAGGTGAACGGATTGCCGGATCCCGTGGGTTCAAGACCTGCCTGGGCAAATTGGCGAGACCTCATCTCTACAATAAATCAAAAATTAGCTGGGCATGGTAGTGTTCCCTGTAGTTCCAGCTACTTGGAAGACTGAGTGGAAGGATCACCAGAGTCCAGCAGGTCGAGGATGCGGTGGCCAGGAGCGGCCACGGCACTCCAGTCTGGGCAACAGAGTGAGACTCCAACTCAAAAAAAAAAAAAATGCAGTATTTCCATTGTCATAAGAGTTAGAACTTTTCACTCTCATTTCTCCTGCAGTTAACAATTTGGTAAGTATGTCTTGTTTTCAGGGTATGTTGACATTCGGGGATGTGGCCATGAAATTCTCTACAGAGAAGTAAAAATGCCAGATTATATCCAGTGAGAAGATATTAGAATACTATAAAAATGTGATTTACTTGACTGAGGAAAACCTCCACACACAATATTGCATACTACCAATTTCATGTATTTTCTTGTAGAAAAATCACATTCTAATATAAATGTAATGATTATTGGAAAACATATTGTCAGCACATTAGGACATCACATTATGATCAAGTGCCCTTTGTGCCAGAAATAAAATGAGATTCCGCTTTCACGAATCCATCAATACTATTAGTTACATTAATAGAATCAACAGGGGGCTGGGCATGTGGCTCAGCCTGTAATGCCAGCAATTTGG
>NW_006955528.1:0-991 GCF_000164805.1 Carlito syrichta
CTGGACGTGGGGACTCACACTTGTCACCCAGTGCTTTGGGAGGCCAGGCGAGAGGATGACCTGAGACCCCATGTTCAAGACCAGCCCAGGCACCTTGGCTGTATCTCGTCTCTACAAGAAATAAACAGAATGAGCCAAGCGTGGTGGTGTATGCCTGTCTTTCCAGCCACTTGGGAGCTCATGTCAGGAAGATAGCCTGACCCCAGCCGGTGGAGGCGGTGGTGGCCAAGTGCAGGCCCTGTGCTCTGGCCTGGGTAAAAAAGCGGGACTCCAACTCAGAATAATAATACCAACCACCACCATCAAATCCACAGGCCAGGCTCAGGGGCTCAGCCTGGAATCCTGGCCCTTTGAGGGTGAGGAGAGTGGACGACCTGAGCCTGTGGGTTTGATACCAGCCCAGGAACCTGGGCTCGACTTTGTCTCAGTCATCAAAAATATATCCAAATATTACCCGGTCGTGGTCTCACAGGCGTGTCGTTCCAGCCACTTGGTGGGCCGAAGCAGGAGAATCACCTGAGCCCAACAGGTGGAGTCCGTGGTGGCTATGAGTTAACCCTGCATTCTGGCCTGGGTGACAGAGCAGGATTCCAACTCCAAATAATAATTCTGCCACCACCACCTTCCCTGACACCCAGTTCGAGGAGTCACTCTCAGGGATGGGAGAGGATAAGGCACTCTCCCACCTGTCGATTGCTGGAGGTTTCAAAGGTGGCCACTGGGCACATCCATCCTGCACCTTCAGTCACATTTCCCAGAAGGCCTGCCTCCACCCTCCACACTCGTGCCCCACGTCGAAGATGTGTGTGAGCTCATGGAACAGACTGCCCCAAGATAGGTTGGGTGTCAGGCAGTGAACATACAAGGCAGTCCAGCAACGCTGTGGCCAGACCAGGTTCCTGTCACCCTGTCTGCCACTTTCAGGTGGGGAGTGCCCCTTCCTCTCCTGATCACTCCATTGTCTCCTGCCCATGAGGACCTTTCCCTGGGG
>NW_006955529.1:0-799 GCF_000164805.1 Carlito syrichta
CGATCCCACTTGTGTAACTTACTTTTTAAGTGTTGAGTATTTAGTGTTCTGAAGAGGGATTATATCCAGTGTCCAGTTTCCCTAATGGTGTCTCCTGCGATTTCTAAGGTTTTTATAATTTGGTGTTTTACGTTTAGGTCTTTGATCCATTTAGAGTTAATGTGTATGGTGATGGATAGGGGCCTTGTTTCAAACTGGTGCATGTTGTCAGCCTTTTCTGCGAACCATTTACTAAATATGTTCTCCATTATCCAGGGGGTCTTCGAGGTTTTTGCAAAGATGTGTTGGCTGGGAATTTGATGATTTCATTCTCTGTCCTGATCCATTGGCCCATGGACCTATTCTTGTACCAATACCAGGCTGTGTTGATTACTGTAAACATATAGTAAAGTTTGAAGTCTAGAACAGTGATAACTGCTGCTTCGCTTCTTTGATAAGATTCTTTTGGCTATTCTTGATTGTTTATGGTTTCATATGAATTTTTTTTTGAGGTGGAGTCTCACTCTTTCCTCCTGACTGGAGTGCATTGGCTGCTCCCTTCCACTGCAACCTCGACCTGCTGGGCTCCGGTGATCCTTCCTACTCAGCATTCCAATTAGCCTGAATGACAGGCATGCGCCACCACGCACGGCCGATTTTTTGATTTATTGTAGAGATGAGGTCTCGCTGCCCAGGCGGGTTTCGAACCCGCAGGCTCAGGCAATCCATTCAAGTCAGCCTCCCAAAGGCGCGGGATTACAGGCTGTGTCAACGAGGCCGGCTCATATGAATCCTTTATTGCAATTTCCAGGTCTGAGAA
>NW_006955530.1:0-776 GCF_000164805.1 Carlito syrichta
CTCAAGGCTCAGGAGGCAAGCACAGAGCCCCACTGAGCAGAGGGTTTCCCAGTTCTCCTCTTTCTCCAACGCTCCCACCTGTGGCATTGTTATCCAGTTCGACCTTACAGCACACATCCTATGGAAGTCCTCCCAGTGTGAAGGCTCTTACACTTACACAACGTGACACAGATCCTCCTCAAAGGACACTACTGCTTAGGCAAGGAGGCCTGACTCTAATCTCTCTCACTTGCTCTCCTTTCCCCGTCCCTGACTCAGGGGACAGACACAAAATGATTTTTTTGTGGGTTTTTATTGAAGCAGAGAAAACCTTGTCCTATAGGTCACAGAGGCATATTGCTAGATGGACTAAGCCTGCCTGTCTTGGTGCTGTCCCTTGCATAACCGAATCGATGCTTCTCAGCTTTTTCAAAATCCCTGCCTCCCTTCCACGGGCTAAACGTCAACACTTCATGCCCTTTGTGTAGTGTATGTAACAAAAATGACAGTATTTTTTCCTCTGAAAATAAAAGCATATGCCCTTTCAAACTATGCCACCAATCTCACCCTAAAAACTCCTCCTCTTTCCACTGCATATCAGCTTTAAAAAAAAAAAAAAAAAAACCACTGAAAAAGTTTTAATTTATTTCCAGCAATCTGGTTTGTGTTCCAATCGATCAGGTGGTAATCTATTTGTCACTTAGTAGGATCATTTGCGCTATTCCAAATGAGCTTTGCAGAGATTTGTTCTTTCACTCATCTCAGAAAACCAAGAAAAGTTGATTTGCTGCAGCTGA
>NW_006955531.1:0-757 GCF_000164805.1 Carlito syrichta
CTCTCCGAAAGGCAATCTACTCATTCAATGCAATACTCATTAAACTACCAGCATTATTCTTCTCAGACTGGGAAACAATAATACAGAAATTCATATGGAAATATAAATGACCAAAAATAACCAAAGCAACCCTTAGCAAAAGAAACAAAGTGGGAAGTGTCACACTTCCAGACTTTAAACTTTCTAATAAGTCTACAATAACAAAAAAAGCCTGGCATTTATACAAGAATGAACACATATACCAATAGAGCAGGATAGAGATTCTGAAAGCAAAACCTCAATTTCTCAACCAACTCATCTTTGACAAAGCCTTAACTACTACCACTGGGGAAAGGTCAACCTATTTAGTAAATGGTGCTGGGAAAACTGGCTGACCACATGAAGAATAAAACAGAACTCCTACCTATCACCATGCACAAAAATCAAATCTAAATGGATCAAAGACCTAAAAATAATCCTCAAACCATAAGACTCTTGGAAAATGCAGGAGCCATCCCTATGGAAATTTGAACAGACAATCAATTCCTGATCAAAAGTCCAAATGCCCATGCTATAAGAGATAAGATAGACAAACGGGAATCTCATAAAACTGAAAAGTTTCTGCAAAGCAAAAGAAAGTGGGCAAACAGCCCATAGAATAAGAAAAGATACTGCCAACTGTATATCTGAAAAAGGCTTAACATCCACGATCTGCAAGGAACTCAAACATGTCAAAAGCAAAAAATAAAAATAAAAAAATAGCCCTATTAAAAGTGGG
>NW_006955532.1:0-570 GCF_000164805.1 Carlito syrichta
GAGGTGGAATGAGAGGCACGCACCCCCACGACCGGCAGGATCCCAGCCAGGCAGCCTCGTGAACTACCACACCAAAGCATGGGCAGCCATTTAGGGGAAGTTGGACTGGAGAGTCTGACCTTGGGGCACCCTCACATGGGAAGGACTGAGGGCAGAAGTTTTGGAGTAGAATGGATTTCTTTCTTTCTTTCTTTCTTTCCTTCTTTCCTTCCTTCTTTCTTTCTTTCTTTCTTTCTTTCTTTCTTTCTTTCTTTCTTTCCTTCCTTCCTTCCTTCTTTCCTTCCTTCTTTCTTTCCTTCTTTCCTTCTTTCTTTCTTTCTTTCTTTCTTTCTTTCTTTCTTTCTTTCTTTCTTTCTTTCTTTCTTTCTTCTTGTCTTTCCTCACTAGGTTGCCCAGGCTACTCTCAAACCATCCAACTTGGGCCATCCTCTTGGCCTGGGCCTCCCAAACTGCTGTTATCACAGGCTTTCCATTTGGTCCACATCCTGGTCTTCCTGCCTGGTCTTGAACTCTGGGTAGGAGGCAATTCTCCCAGCAAGGCCTGCCCTCACCCAAGCTTTTCTGAGTTTT
>NW_006955533.1:0-802 GCF_000164805.1 Carlito syrichta
CTTATATTGAAATAACAGGTGCATGATTTTTAACAATGATTTTACAAACCGTTTCCCATAATGTTCAATAAATCATTTATGCTGTACTTCTTGTTCTACACCATTCATGCTGTACTTCTTGTTGTAAACTCTGATTAATACAAAATTTTTCTAAGTTAAATCCTAATTTAATAACTCCTAATAGCTTTAACGATTAATATTATCAACTTGACATTATACTACAATCTATACATTTATTTAAATGGCTTAATGTTTATTTGTACTATTAACCTAATACGATTCAACATAATGCCCTATAACTGATTTAAAACTTATTCATAAACTATAAAACCTTACCATGACTTATATAAATTTTATAAATCTAATCATATATAAGCTTAATAATTCTTTTTATATAATTATTCACCTAATGATTAAACTCAACACTATGCTAAACTTAACCTTATACTATATCTTATGAACTTATTTTTATTTAATTTCCTTTCATCTTTGTTATCACTAAAATGAATTTTTATTACTATGAAACTAAACTTATTTAAACTTATTTTCTACTCTATCGAAAATCATACTAAAAGTACAACTACGATTATACTTAAAACCTATTTTCTAATATACATGTGTGGCAAATATCTTATCATTAATTTTCTTCTAAACTGTATGGTAGTTGTCATACTGTTGAACACAAATTCACATAGTGTTATATGTGAGTAACTGAACTGTGTATATATATATATTTCTAAACTTTCTGATAGAAAATTAAATCTAAATAAATTAATCAAATCGTAGTTGTCATACTCTTGGA
>NW_006955534.1:0-3653 GCF_000164805.1 Carlito syrichta
GCTCGGGCGGGTTCGACCCCGCGGGCTCAGGCAATCCACTCACCACAGCCTCCCAAAGGCGCGGGATTACAGGTTGAGCCACCGAGCCCGGCTTATCTGGAATCTTGAGAAGGTTGCATCTGATATGTAGAATAAACATCCCGATTGCGGCAAATAAGTAGTGGTTCTCCCACCATGACAATACACTTGCCAACATCGTGCTGAGTATTCAGAAGTTTTTGACAAAAAAGGGCTCAATCCCATGTCCCACCTTCCCTTTTCACCTGCTGTCACGTTGAGCATCTAGTTTGGGTTTCCTGAATGAAAAAAGCCTTCTAAGGCAAACGTTTCAGCAGTGTGAAAGTGGTCAAAAACAAAATTGGCAGAAGTATTAAAAGGCATGAAAACTCAGGAATGCAAAAGCAATTTTAGCAGTGGAAAAAATCATCTTGATAGCTGTATTGCATCAAAAGGAGAGTACTTTGAAGGTGACTGAAGTTTTAACATGCAAGAATATATTGACAATTTTTTGCAAATAAATTTCATTTTGGTCTTCTTGTATATGTATTTATATTAAAGTCCAGAGCAATAGTAAAATATAACACAAAGAAATACAGCCAAAATTCCAATGGAGAAATTAAAATGAACTACTAAAACACGTTCAAAATTTTAAAAGGTGGGAAAAGAAGAACAAAGGAACAAAAATTAATGAAGGTAAACAGAGTTATAAGTGAACAATAGACCTAAATTCAAACCTGTCAGTAATTATATTAAATGTGGATCACCAAAGCACATTAATTAAAAGACAGAATTTGTCAGACTAAATTTTCAAAAAGAAGTAGTTCTATTCTGATTATTTTTTATCTATTTAATATAGATAGCTTAAAATATGGGAAATCAGCATCATCCAAACATGCTTACTCTGTTCAGGCTACTGTAACAAAAACATTATAAACTGAAGGACATATGAAAAACAATTGTTTGTTTCTCATGGATCAAGAGGCTGAGAAGTATTATACCCAGATGATGCAGATTCTGTGTTGTTAGAGTTTGTTCCTCATATACGCCAGTGTCTCCCTGCAACTTCATATGCTGCTTAACATACAATTGTTCCCCTTACCCAGGGTTTCGGTTTTTATGTTGCATACCATTTTGAATAATGCGTTGAACTCTTCATCTGGGGATTTGATTCATCCCTGTGTCCAGAATCCCCACATTGTCCTTGCTGGCTACCCATTAGCGGCTTAGTATCCATCTATTTTATCATTTAAACTGTCACATGATTGTAATGCTTGTGTTCCCATAACACTTTTTAATTTTGTCCTGACCCCAAGGTGCAAGAAGAGTGAAGCTAGCAATTTGGATATGCCAAAGAAGAGCTGTGAAGTGCTTCCTTTAAGTGGAAAAATGAAAGTTTTGGACTTAAAGTGAAAAAAAGATTGCTGAAACCTAGGTAAGAACAAAACTTGTATCTGTGAAACTGTGGAGATGTCAAAAGAATTTTGGCCACTTTGCGGTTGCTCCTCAGACTATGAAAGGTGGTAGAGGGTTTAGTACTATCTACGGTTCCAAACATTTGCTGAGGGTCTTGGAACATACTCTCTGTAGACAAATGGAGAATATCTGGTAGAAGTGTGAACAAGGAAGTTCTCCCAGCTGTATAACAAATTATACCGGAAGAGAATATAGAATGTCAGCAATGATGGAAGAGCAATAGAAATGGGCAGTATTTGGGCAGATAAATACTGGATAATATGTTTTCCACTTAAAACTTTAAAAAAATATGTAAATGTAAAAAGCTAAAATGGTAACTTTGTCTGTCTGTGAAGGGAGATTTCCTCCCTTGGGCCTCTTTTTTAAATACACGGATGCCATTCAGGAAGGCACGACAAGGCCCAACCTCTTAATACTATCACAATGGGTTTTAATTTTAACATAAAGAATTCTAGGGGGACAAAATTATACAGACCAAAGAATTTTCCTCCTGATTCCACTGAATTGTTGCCCTTCTCCCATGTAAAATACATACACTTTATCCCAATAGTCCCAAATGTCTTAACTTGTTTCTGCATTAACTTTACATTGAAGCCCAAGGTCTCATCTAAATCAGATGAGACAGATTCATAGTAGGATTCCTCCTGAGACAAATGGCTCTCCAGCTGTTAACCTGTAAAATCAAACATGTTATGTGCTCCTAAAATTCAATGGTGGTACAGGAATAGTAGAGACATTCCTATTCCAAAAATGAAGAAAATAGAAAAAAGGAAGGAGTGGCAGATCCGGAGCAACTTTAAAATGCAACTGGGAAAACAACATGAAATCTTAAGAATTTAGAATAACATTCCCTGACTCAATGGTTTGCATTCTAGACACACTGGGTGGTGGTTAATCCCCTGAGTTCTGGGAAGCCATGCCTTCATGGCTTTGGACAGGTTTCCTGTGGAGGCTCTGAGGGAGAATCTGTTCCTTGCTTCTCTCCCAGCTTTCATTGTTTGGCCACAATCAATGATGTTTCTTGACTGGTAGACATACCTCTTTAGTCTCTGCCTCTGCCTTCAAATGCCCATCTCTCTATAAGTCTGCCTGTACCTTCACATTTCTCTCCTCTGTGACCATCTCTATACCCAAATATTCCTCTTTTTTTAAGAAACCAGTCATTGTTTCGGGTCCATTGTAGTAACCCAGTATAATTCATCTTAATTTCATTACATCTGACATGACCGGATTTCAAAAAAAAAAAAAAAAAAAAAACTTACATTTAAAGGGCCTGGAGCTCTGGATTTGAGCATTTCTTTTGAGATGAGACAGTTCTACTCATCACAGAGAGAAACTGAATGGAGCAAAAACAATGTTCACTGTAGCCTAGAAAATTATACAACCAATCTTTGTTTTCAAATTTTCTACTAATTATTTGTAACCAAGAGGATTTCTGTACACTTTTTCGGGCTTCGGAGCCATTATCTGTAAAAAGTAAGAATGTGGACCATATAACTTCAAGGGTTATTTTAATAAACATCTGAGATTCTTTAAAAGAATATTATTGTTAATTCTCTGTAAGACTGTTAGAAATTTTAAAAATATAAATACATTTAAATAATTGTTTCAACTTTAGTTATACTTACAAATTTTAGAACAATTTTCAGGTTAATTATGTTTGAATAGAGTTTCAAAACAACTAGCCATTATAGAGTTTCATCACCTTGTGTCATCTATTCAATTATACCAGCTAGTTAGGCAAATATATAGATGTTCTATAATACCAGGACAAGTTATTTTTTCTTTAAATATTTCACATAAAATAGTCACAGATACATTAATTCTTTAGAGTTGCTTTCAAGCAAATTCTTATTTAATCACCTACCTCAGATGAGCTGATAAATCTTGTAAAGGACAAAAATGCTTGTCTATTTTGTAAAGATCCTAAATCCACTTATATATTATTGCTACCTGTAGAGTACAGTCAACATTTTTAATTGTTGTTGATTCTATTCTCTTTTTATTGTCAGAGAATTGATACAAAGCCTTTAAGAATTTGGGGTTAAATTTCTTCCCTATTCATTATATGTTCTTTGGCTCCACTGTCTCACTCATGTAACTTTTGAAAACCAATTGAATTGAATTGTTTTTAAAAATTTTTATAATTTTTAACAGTGCCTTATTTATAATACTTTTCA
>NW_006955535.1:0-454 GCF_000164805.1 Carlito syrichta
CCACTGCACTCCAGTCTGAGCAACAGAGTGAGACTCCAACTCCAAAAAAATAAATAAATATAAAAAACACACTGAGGTTCGGGTTCAGTGGCTCACTCTGTAAACCCAACACTTTGGGATTCCGAGATGAGTTGATTGCCTGTGCCCGCGGAAACTTGGTGAAACCTCATTTCTACAACAAATCAAAAATCAGCCGAGTGTGGTAGCGTATGTCTATAGTTTCAGCTATTTGTAAGGTTGAGGCAGAAAGATCGCTGGAGCCCAGCGGGTTGATGGTGCGGTAGCTGGTAGTGTGCCCCTGCACTCCAGTCTGGGCAAAAGTGTTAGGCTTCAGCTTAAAACAAAAAAACACAGAAATCAAGGCAATACAAGTTTAAAAGTAAAACAGGACATGTATGGAAATAAACCACTGCCAAGGAAGCCAAGATGGGCCTTGTGTCTCACGGAGACTGAA
>NW_006955536.1:0-566 GCF_000164805.1 Carlito syrichta
AAATGGGAACAGCAGGGCTGTAGTCAGGATTTAATATCTGCGATGTGCTTAGCAGGTGGTAAAGCATAGCTGTTGGCTAATCTTAAGCTCGATGGTGCTGCCTGCTTCCCCAGGATGATCGTGAGACAGGGCAGGTAAAGCATGTTGTAGACTGGGTATGTGAATGTTTTTGCTGCTGTTATTATTTTTTCGCTGCTGTTGTTATCATGCCACTCTTGCAGTCCTTGCAACCACTGTCCTGTCTTGGTGCCGATGAGCTGCCGGAGGTTCTGTTCTGCTTTGGGGATGGTTTCTGCCTTTCTCACCCCCTGGGGAACACAGTCCAAGCCCCTTGCCTTCCCTGCTGCCTCGCATGCCCTGGGGCTCAGGAGAGGAGGCAGCGGCTGGCAGGAGGGGCACAGGAGGGAGCCCTGGGGAAGCCAAGCTGAAAATGGAGCGGGAGGGGGCGGTGGAGCTGGAAGCGTTTGCATAACGAGCAAGGGGCTCGCGGCTGTTCCAGACAGGGCTCTTCCTCCTTTGTCTGCGGCCTGCTCGGCTCTCTCCTTCTTTCTTCTCTCCTGTCTGCC
>NW_006955537.1:0-375 GCF_000164805.1 Carlito syrichta
TGGCCCATGGAGTCCTGGCTGCTTGGGGGCCAAAATGGAGGAATGCCTTAGCCCTGCAGGTCAAGACCTGGGGAGACATGATCATACTGCCACACTCCAGCCTGGCTGATGGAGACTCTGCTGATGAAAAAGACACCTCCCACATGCATCACAATGGGGGTCGATGGCTCCCCAAGGAAGGGTCCACATGCCTGGGGCACAATGGAGTGATCTGGAGTTGTAACTGGTAACATCTAAAAAATATTGGCTTCTTATCCTTATTTAGTGGCTTTGCTTGTAACCAAAGGAAGACAAAGAAGCATTGAATGTTTGGATAAGATGTGCATAATATAATGGTTCCTTATGATAAGTTTCAATTTCAAACTTTGTTTCAAA
>NW_006955538.1:0-8163 GCF_000164805.1 Carlito syrichta
CATCCATTATGGATGAAGGCCAGTCAATGAGGTATCAAAAACAGGAGGGCCAGTCACTGAGGCATGCAGAGCAGATAAGAGCCAGTCAATGGGAGGAAAGTCAGTCACTGAGGTACCCATAAGAGAGGAGAGTTAGTCATTGATGTATCCATCACAGAGGAGGGCCAATCACTGGGGCACCCGTCACTGTCAAAAGCCAGTCACTGAGAAACCCATCATAGAGTAAGGCTAGTCACTGAAGTACCCATTATGATGAAGCTCAGTGTCTGGGTCTCCAATCACACTGGAGTGCCTGTTACTGAGGTGCCCTTCATAGAGTAGGCCCAATCACAAAGGAAGGCTAGTCAGTGGGGCAACCACCACAGAGAAAGCACAGTCACTGTGGCACCAATAGCAGAGCAGGGCAGTCATTGAAGCACCCATCACACAGGTGGGCCATTTACTGGGGCACTCCTTTGGATGAATCTCAGTCATTGTGAAAGCCATCAAAGAGTAAGTCTAGTCACTTGGGAATCCATCAGAGAAGAAAGCCAGTAACTGAAGAATCTAACACAGAGGAGTGCCAGTAATTGGGTCACCCATCATAGAGTAGGGTTTGTCACTGGGGCACCCATTAGAAGAAGGGCCAATCACTAGAGAACTGATAATAAAGGCAGAGCATTTATTGGATCATGCATCACAGAGCAGACCTAGTCAGATGGGCAACGATCACAGAGGAAGTCAAGTCACTGGGGCATTCATCAAAGAGAATGGGTAGTCACTTAGGCACCCATCACAGAGAAGGACCACTTTCTTGGGCATCCATCACAAAGAAGGGCTACTGACTTGACATCCATCACAGAGGAGAGCCAGAAACTGAAGCACCTCTTATGGAGAAAGACCAACCACTGGGGCTCCCATCACAGAGGAGGGCCAGTCACTGGCGCACTCATCCCAGAGGAAAATGAGTAAATGGGACACCCATTTTGGAGAAGAGTCAACCATTGGCACACAAATCAAATATATGGGCTATTCACTAGGGCACCCAACGTGGAGGAGACCCATTCACTCGAACTCCCAGTGCAAAGGAGGGATAATCACTCATGCACCTATTATGGAGTAAAGTCTGTCACTGGGACAACCATTAGAGAAGAGACTCTGTCACTAGTGCACCCATCACAGAGGAGACCAGTCACTGGGACATGCATTACAGTGGGGGTCCAGTCTCTGGGGTATCCATCAAAGATGAGGACCAGTCACTATAGCACTAACTAGAGAGAATAGTCAATCACTGGTGCTCCAATCACAGAGATAGACCAATCTGTTATCAAACCGAGAGGTACTATCCCTGAGCCACTCATCATAGATGAGGACCAGTCACTGGTACAGCAATCACAGAAGAGGGCCAATCACTGGAGCACCCATCACAGAGGAAGGTATGTAAGTCACTGGGGCACCCCTCATAGAGGAGGGGCAGTCACTGGGGCACCCATAACAAAAAAGGGCCAGTCATTCGGGAACCCGTCAGAGAGGCGATCTATTCACGGGAGTACCTGTCACAGAAGAGGGCTAGTCAGTGGGACATCTATCACATAGAATGACAAGTTACTGTGGCACCCATAACAGAGTAGGGCTAGTCACTGGGGAACCAATTATGGGGGAGGGCCAGTCACTGGGACAATAATCACAGAGGTGGACCATTCATTGTGTTATCCATAATTGAAGAGGGACAGTCACTGGGAAATCCGTCACAATGGAGGTCTATTCAACAGGAAACCAATTAAAGAGGAGGCCTAGTTACTGGGACACCCTTCACAGAGTTGGGTTAGTAACTAGGACATACATTATGGAGGACAGACAGTCACTGGGTCACCAATCACTGAGGAAGAACAGGCACTGGGGCATCAATAATGAAGGAAGTCTAGTCAGTCGAGCACCCTTTATGTAGAACACCTAGTTACTTAGGAATGACAGATGAAAACTAGTCACTGGAGCACCCATCATAGAGGAGGATTAGTTGTGGGGATTAGTTCACAGAAGAGGACCAATCACTAAGGTTCCCAGCATAGAGTAGGGTCAGTCAAAAAGGAATGGATCAGAGAAGATAGGTAGGCACTGGGACTCATATCAGAGAAGAGATCTTGTCACCATGGTACACATCAGTGAAAATGACAAATCACTGGGGCAGTAATCATGGAGGAGGGTCAATCACTACAGCACTCAACACAGAGGAGAAGTAGGCACTAGGACACCCATCCAAGGGAAAGGTCAGTTACTAATACAACCACTACAGAAGTCACTCAGGCAACATTCAGAGGAGGGTCAGTTACAGGGGAACACATCACATAGGAGGGCCAGTCACTGGTGCACACATCACAGAGGCAGATCAGTCATAGTGACATGCCTAACAGATGAAGGCTTGTCACTGTGACACTCAACAGAGAAGGGCAAACCAATGTGCACCCATAGCAGTGGTTACCCAGTGACTGAGGCATCCATTATGAAGGAAGTATAGTCATTGTGACAACCTTCACAGAGGAAGACCAGTCACTGGGGCACCCATTATAGAGGAGAGCCAGTCACTCAACCATCACAGAGGTGGGCCATTTATTGGCACACCCATTCTGAGGAGAGGGAGTCATTGGGAACCCCATCACAATGGGAGATTTGTCACT
The DNA here is from genome assembly GCF_000164805.1 of Carlito syrichta. Lineage (NCBI taxonomy): Eukaryota > Metazoa > Chordata > Mammalia > Primates > Tarsiidae > Carlito > Carlito syrichta. Next base: position 2,655 of record NW_006955538.1, read on the forward strand.
GGGACACCAATTATAGAGACTGTCCAGTTACCGGAACACTCTTCAGAGGAAGACTAGCCTCTAGGACATCCATTATGGAGACGGGGCAGTCCCTTCAACATCAATCACCAAGGAGACACAATTACTGGGCACAACAATAGAGAAGGGTTTGTCCCTTGGGCACCCATTCTGCAGGAGATTCAGTCACTGGGACAGCAATCACAAAGGCAAGCTGGTCACTGGGGCAGCAATCACAGACAAGGATCTGTCACTAGGGCATTAATCACAAAAGAGGGTCAGTCACTGGGGCAGCCATCACAGAGAAGGGCCACTCAAAAAGGCATGACTTACAGAGGAGGGCTAGGTATCAGGACTCACATCACAGAAGAGGTCTTGGCACTGTGGCACACGCCACAGAAAAGGCTAGTAAGTGGGGCACCAATCATGGAGGAGGGACAATCACTGGGCAACCATAACAGAGAAGGTGTAATCACTGGGACACCCATTAAATAGAAGTATTGATCAGTATGACAAATCTACAACAGAGGTGGTTTTGTCACCTGGGTACCCGTTATAGAGGCGAGTCAGTCATAGGAAACTGATTACAGAGGAGGGATTGTCACTGGAGCATGCATCACAGAGGAAGACCTGTCATGGGGTCATGCCTCACAGATGAGAACTAATAACTGGCACACCCCAAACAGGGGAGGGCTTTTCACTGTCAGAACCATAACAGAGATTGGCCAGTCACTGAGGTACTCATTATGAAAGAGGGCCACCCATTGGTACAATCTTCACAGAGGAAGGCTAGTCACTTGGGCAACTATTATGGTGGAGGAACAGTTCCTGGGACTACCACCACAGGAGAGGGCCAGTCACTTGGTAACTCATGACACAGAAAGACCAGTAACTGAACACCAAACAGAGAAGAATGACAGTCATTGGAGCAAAAATATCATAGGTGGATTATTCACTGGGGAAACAATCAGAGAAACAGGCCATCACATGGGCCCCCCTCAAAGATGAGATCCAGTCAACAGAATACTCATCAAAAAGGAGGGATATTCATAGTGGCACCAGTAACAGGAGAGGGCCATATGATGAGTCACCCAATTTACAAGATGACCAGTCACTAGAAAACCAATTATGAAGTAGGCACAAACAATGGAGCACCAATTATGAAGGAGACCCATTCCCCAGGGCACCCATAACAAAGAAGAACCAGAAACTGGGACAACCATTAAAGAAGAGACCCAGAAACTGGGACACCCAGCACAAAGGGGGACCAATAACAGAGGCAACCACTTTAGAGAAGGACCAGTCTATAGTGCATCCATCCCAGAGGAGGGTCAGCCAATGAGGCTCCCAACACAGAGGAGAAACAATTACTGAGGTTCCCAGTCACTGGGACACTGATCACAGAGTAGCCCCAGTCACTGGAGCACCTATCACTGAGGAAAATCTTTCACTTAATCACCCAACACAGAGGAGGTCAAGTCGCTTTGTCAGCCATCACAGAAGAGGGCCAATCACTGGGGCACCCATATTATAGGAGGGCCAGTCACTGGAGAAACCATCAAAGAAAAGGGGCAGTCACTTAGGCACCCATTATGGAGGAGGAATAATAACAGGGACAACAGTCACAGAGAAGGGTCACTGCCTGGAGAATTCATTATTGATGAGGGTTAACCACATCCATGACAAAGGAAGACTTATTATTGGGTACCTATTATGGAGGAAACCCAGTTACTGGGACACCTGACACAGAGTAGGGCTAGTCAATATGGCAATGATTCTGAAGGAGGGGCAGTCACTGGGGCACCAATCACTGAGGACGTCCAGTCACTGGGGCACCCATCATGGAGGAGAAGAGTCACTGGGTTATCCTTTAGGAGTCATAGTCACTGAGCCATCATAGAGGGAAATTCTTCAGTGGGTCATTCATCCCAGAAAAGGGTCAATCACTGAGGCATTTTTCACAGAGGATGGCCAGTCACTGGACCTCCCATGATAAAGAAAGCCCAGTCACTGAGCATCTATCACAGAACAGTGGCAGTCACTGTGACACTTAGAGAAAAGCCAGTCAATTTTGAGCCCATCACAGAGGAAGGCTAGTCCCTGGGACACCAATGATGGAGGAAACCCTGTTACCAGAACACCCATCACAGAGGAGGGCTAATTACTGGGGCACCCAATTTGGAGTCTGGTCATTCACTGGGTCACCAATCACAAAGGATAACCAGTCAATTTAGCCCCTATTACAAAAGAGGTCTTGTCACTGGGATACCCATAATACAGTAGGGTCAGTCACTTAGACAAAATTCTGAGGGAGGCCAGAAACTGGCACCTATTGCAGAGGAAGATTATTCACTGTGGCACCCATTTTGGAGGAGTCTCAGTTACTAGGCCACCATAACAGAAGAGGACTTGTCACTAGGGCATTTATCCAGAGGATGGCCCATCTTTGGGGCATGATCAGAGAAGATGACCAGTCACTGGCCTCCCATCGAGAGGAAGGGCAGTCACTGGGGCACATATTACAGAAGAGACCCGTTAACTGTGGTACCCATCGCAGAAGGGGACTATTAACACTGGCGTCCATTACACAGGAGACAGTCACTGAGGCAGTTATCACAGAGGAAGGTCAGTCATTGTGGCACCCATCACAGAAGAAGGTCAATCACTGTGTACCCATTAGTAGGAGGCCTATTTACTGGAGTACTCATCACAGAGGAGAGCTAATCACTTTAGCACTCATCACGGACAAGAGTCAGTCACTGAGGCAGCTATCACAGAATAGGACCAGTCACTGGAACACCCATCACAGAGAAGGTCCAATCACTGATGCACCAATCACAGAGTAGGGCTACTCATTGTGGCACCCATCAAAGAGAAAGTCCAATCATGGGAACACCCACCACAAAGGAGGAACAACCTCAGAAGCAACTACCATAAAGGAAGTATAGTCTCTAAGGCACAAATTACAGAAGAGCGACAGTAACAAAGGCATCCATTATGGAGGAGGGTTGATTACAGGAGCACTCTTAAAAGGGAAGAACCCATCACTGGGGCACCCATCACAAAGGAGGGAGAGTCACTGGGACAAACAGTTTGGATGTGGTCCAGTCACTAGGCCATGAATAACAAATATGAACCAGTCAATGGGGCATCCTTTAAGAAGAAGGCCCAGTCACTGGGAACCCCATCTCAGAAGAGGCCCACTCACTTGGGCACCCTCCTTGGATAAGGGTCAAATACTAGTGTACCCAACACAGAAGAAGGTTAATCACTGGGAAACAGATCACAGATGAGAGATAATCACTGGGATACCCGTTTCAGAGGAAGGCCAATCGCTGGGTCACTCATCACAAAGGACAGCCAGTCACTTAGGCAGTCTTCACAGAGGAGGGCCAGTCACTAGGACTGTCATCAGAAAAAAAGTGTCAGTCACTGGGGTACCCATCACAAAGGAGGGTCAATCACTTTGGCACTCATCTTGAGGGAGGGACTGTCACAGGGGCACCCATAACAGAGGAAGACTAGTCACCTGATCACTGATCACAGAAGTGAGCCAGTCATGGGCTAACCCTCACAGAGGAGGGCTTGTTACTGAGATATCCATCAGAGAGCAGGGCAAGTCACTGCATCACCCATATCAGAAGAGGGTCAGTCACTAGGTACTCATTATTATGGAAAGCCAGTAACTGGGACGACCATTCTGGAGGGTGGCTAGTCACTTGGGCTCCCATCACAAAGGAAGAAAAGTCACTGGTACATTTATCATAAAGGAGGGCTTGTCACTTGGCACTAATTATGGAGGAGGCCCAGATACTGAGACACCCATAAGAGAGGGAGGCTAGTCACTCTGGCCTCTCTATGGAGGACGGTCAGTCATTGAGCCACCAAATACTGAGAAATCCCCATCACTGGGAAACCTGTAATGGAGAAGGACTACTCGATGAAGCACCCATTATGTAGGAGACACAGACACTTGAGCAGCAATCACAAAGAAAAGCCAGTCACTAAGGCACTCTTAATAAAGAAGTGTCAGTCGTTGGTCACTAGGCCTCTTTCACAGAGCACAGCAAGTCACTAGGGCACTACTCACAAAGCACACCTAGACTCTGGGATACCATCATAGCAGAGAGCCAATCACAGAGTCAACCTTCACATATGGCCATTCACTGGACTACCCATCATATATGAGTGCCCATCACTGGGGCACCCAAACACGAGGAGGGGTAATCATTCAGTCAAGCATCACAGAGCAGACCCAGTCATTGTAGCACCCATCATATAATAGGACCAGTCAGAGACATGTATCATAGAGGAAGGCCAGTCACTGAGACACCCATCACAGAGGAGGACTTGTCATTGTGGCAACCTTAATAGAGGAATGTCAGCCACTGGGACACTCATCATTGAGGAAGGCCAATCACTGGGGCACCTATCATGAAGTGGGCATGTCATTGTGACACCCAATATGAAGTAGGACAAGTTATTGGGAAATTCATCACGGTGGAGGACTAGTCAATAAGGCATCCGATATTCAGGAAAGCTAGTCACTGTGGCACATATTATGTAGGAAGCAATGTCACAGAAGCAGCGTTCACAGAGGAAAGCTAGTCAATAATGCACCCATCACAGAGGAGAAGCAGTCACCAGGGCATTATTCACAAAAGACGGTCAGTCACTGAGGCCCCCATCACCGAGGAGGGCCAGTCACTGGGGCACCCATTGTAGAGGAGGCCAACTCACTGGGTCATCTGTCCGAGATGAGAGCTATTCACTGGGATCCCCATTACAGAGGAGCGCCAGTCACTCAGGGACACATCACAGAGGAGGACTAGTCACTGGGACACCAATGATGGTGGAGGCCCAGTTACAGGAACATTCTACACAGGAGGATAGTCACTGGGGCACCAAGTTTGTAGGAGGGCCCAATATTGATGCACCAAACACAGAGGAGACTGAGTCAAAAGAGAACTTATTACAGAGTCATTTAATTGGACCCTCATCACAGAGCAGGACCAGTCATTGGGGCACCTATGTTGTAGAAGGGATAGTAACTGGGGCATCCATCACTATGGAGGGCTAGTCACTGATGTACATATCACAAATAAGAAGCCGTAACTGGAGCTACCATAATAAAGGAAGACTAGTCAAGGGGGTAGCTATCAAAGAGGAGAGCCAGTCTCTGTATCACCATCACAGATGAAAGTTAGTCACTGAGGCAAAACTTTTGGAAGAGAACCATTTACTAGAAAATGCATAAAAGTAGAGGGCTACCCTGGGCCATGAATGACAGAATATGGCCAGTCTTTGGGTCACCAACCATAGAAGAGGCACAGTCATTAAGGTCCCCATTATGGAGGAGGACCACTCACTGGGACACCCAATGACTAGTCCCTTTAGCGCCCATAATACATGAAGGCAAATCACTAGGGCAACATTCACCAAGGAGGAAAAGACACTGGGACACACATTATGGAAGAGGTCCAGTTACAGGAACACCCATTATAAAGGAGGG
>NW_006955539.1:0-1227 GCF_000164805.1 Carlito syrichta
CCACTGGCTTGCCAGCTGACTTAACTACCTAACTACCTAACTAATCTGCTGGCCAGCGAGATGATTTAACTATGTGACTTAACTAGCTAGCCAGCTGGCTGGCCAGCTGATTTAACTAGATAGATATCCTGATAGGCATCTGGCTAGCAAGCTGACATAACTAACTGACTTAACTAGCTGGCGAGTTGACTAAACTTGCCGACTTAACTAGCTATCAACCTAGGTAACCAGTTGATTTAGCTAGCTGACTTAATTTGCCAGCTACCTAGCTGACCAACTAGCTGGCCAGCTGACTTAGTTGACTTAACCAGCTAGCCAGATGGCTAGCCAGCTGACTTAACTAGTTGACTCAACTAGATAGCCAGCTGGATGGCCAGCTGAATAAATTAGCTGACTTAACCAGCTAGCCAGCAGGGTAGCCAGCTGACTTAACTAGCTAGCTACCTAGCTAGCCAGATGGGCAGCAAGCTGATTTAAGTAGCTCTTTTATTAGTTAGTCAGCTGGATCAGCACCTGACTTAACCAGCTTGCTACCTAGGCACCTGGCTATCCAGCTGACTCAACTAGCTGACTTTACATGTTAGACAGCTGGTTAACCATCTGACTTCACTAGCTCTCTACCTAGCTAGCTAGCTGGCTAGCCAGCTGACTTAACAAGCTGACTTAACTAGCTAACCAACTGGCTAGCCAAATGAGTTCTCTGGCTCACTACCTAGCGAGCCAACTGGCTAACATGCTGACTAAAGTAGCTTACTTAAATAGATGGCCTGTTTGCTAGTCAGCCGAATTAACTAACTTGCTATATAGCTAGCCAGCAGTCTAGCCAGCTTACTTAACTAGGTGACTCAACTATCTAGACAACTGACTAGACATCTGACTTAATTATCTAGTGACCTAGCTAGCCAGGTGTATAGGCAGCTGACTTAGTTAGGTGACTTTAGTAGCTAGTCAACTGGCTAGTAGACTTACAGAACTACCTAGCTACCTAGCTTGCCAGTTCGAGAGCCAGGTGTCTTAACAAGCTAGCTACCTATGTAGCCCGCTGGCTTGCCAGCTGACTTAACTACCCAGCTACCTAGCTAACTAGCTGGGTAATGAGCTTACTTAACTAGGTTACTTGACTAGCTAGTTAACAAGTTAGCCAGCTGACTTAACTAGCTAGCTCCCCAGCTAGGTAACTGACTAGCCAGCTGACTTAAATCAGTGACTTAACTAGATAGCAAGTTG
>NW_006955540.1:0-314 GCF_000164805.1 Carlito syrichta
AAATTATGTTCCCCTGGTTCTATCCCCAGGAGGGAGATTGCTGAATCATAAGGAAGTTCAATTTCTAGTTCTTTGAGAAATTACCACACTGCTTTTCATAGAATTTGAGCTACTTTTTATTTGATTTTGATTTGGTTTTCTCTCTCCCTCAACATTCAACTCTTAATAAATATATGCTTGCAAAGCATTTAGAATATGCTGACATAAACTAAACATTTAATAACAGACATTAGTATAATAAAGTGGATTGCAGATAAGTAATAACAAGGGGATTGGGAATAATTTCAAAGATATATTAACTCTTCTATGAGATA
>NW_006955541.1:0-11215 GCF_000164805.1 Carlito syrichta
TGATAGCCAGCTGACATTGCTAAGTCACATAACTAGATAGCCTGATAGCTTGCCAGCACACTTAAATAGCTACCTACCTACATAGCCCTCTGGCTTGACAACTGATTTAACTACCTAACTACCTAGATAACCTGCTAGCCAGTGATCTGACTTAACTATGTGACTTAACTAGCTAGCCAGCTTGCTAACCAGTTGATTTAACTAGCTAGGTACCCTGCTAGGTAGCTGGCTAGCCAGTTCACTGAACTACCTGAATTAACTAGCTAGATACCAAGCTAACCAGCTGAATTAACTAGCTGACTTAACTAGCTAGCTACCTAGCTAACCAGCTGGCTGGCCAGCTGACTTAACTAACTGATTTAACTAGCTAGCCAGCTGGCTGGCCTGCTGAATTAACTTGCTGGCTTAAATAGCAAGTCAGCTGCCTGGCCAGCTGAATTAACTGGCTGACTTAACCAGCTTGCCAGCTGGCTAGCCAGCTAGATTAACAAGTTAGCAACCTAGCTAGTCAGCTGTGAAGCAGGCTGAATTAACTAGCTGATTTAAATAGTTAGCCTGCTGGCTAGCCAGAAGACTTATCTAGCTTGCTTACTAGCTACCCATCTGGCAAGCCAGCTGACATAAGGAGTTGACTTAGCCTGCTGACTCAACAAGCTGAATTAACTAGTTTGCCAGCTGGGTAGCCAGCTGACTTAACTAGCTCTCTACCTAGTGGGCTAGCTGGCTAGCCAGCTGACTTACCTAGCTCACTTAATTAGCTTGCCAGCTGGCTAGCCAACTGACTTAATTAGCTACGCTACCTAGCCAGACAGCTGATGAGCCAGCTGACTTAACTAGCTGACTTAAATAGCTGACCTGCTTGCTAGTCAGCTAAATTAACTAGCTTGTTATATATCTAGCCAGCTGGCTAACCAGCTGACTAAACTAGGTGACTTAACTAACTAGTCAGCTGTCTTAACTAGACAACTGACTTAATTAGCCAGCTACCTAACTAGCCAGCTGGTTATCTAGCTGTCTTACCTTGGTGATTTAACTAGCTAGCCAGTGGAATAGACAGCTCACTTAACTATCTAGCTACCTAGTTAGCCAGCTGTCTAGTCAGCTGACTAAACTAGGTGACATAGCTATCTAGCCTGCTGGCTACCAGGCTGACTTAACAGCTTAGGTACCTAACTAGCCAGCTAGTTAGCCAGCTGACTTAACTAGCTAGTTACCTAGCAATCCCACTGGCTTGCCAGCTGATATAACTTCCTAGGTACCTAGGTAACCAGCTGACTAGTGAACTGACTTAACTAGGTTACTTAACTAGATATATAATGGGCTAGCCAGTTGAGTTAACTAGGCAGCTACTCAGCTAGGCAGCTGGCTAGCCAGCTGACTTAACTCGCTAACTTAACTAGCTAGCAAGGTGACTACACTAGCTGACTCAGTCAGCTAGCTACCTAGTTAGCCAGCTGGCTTATCTAGATGGCTTAACCAGCCTATCTATCTACCTATCTAGTTAGGCAGATGACATAAGAAGCTGACTTAACTAGCTACCTAGCTACAATAAGTAGCTGAAGAATATAGCTAGCTTCCTAGCTAGCCAGCTGAATTAACTAGCTGAAATAACTAGCTAGCGAGCTGGTTGGAATCTGACTTAACTAATTGACTTAACTTCCTAGCCAGCTGGCTGCCAGCTGACTTAACTAGCTGATTAACCTGCTAGTCAGCTAGCTAGCAGCTGAATTAACTAGCTGGCTACCTATCTTCCTAGCAGGATAACCAACTGAATTACCTAGCTGACTTAAGCTAGAAAGCTGACTAGCCACTTCACTTAAATTTCTATCTATCTACGTAGCCAGCAGGCTAGCCAGCATACTTAACTAGTTGACTTGAATCTATCCTGCTGGCTAGCAAGCTGACTTGTCTATCTAGCTAACTACCTAGGCAGCTGGCTACACAACAGACTAAACAAGCAGACTTAACCAGTTAGCCAGTTGTCTAGACAGCTGACTTAACTAGCAGACATCACTAGCTAGCCAGGTAGCTATCTAGCTGACTTAACTAGCTGGCTACCTACCGAGCTAGTTGGCTGGCCAGCTATCTTAAATAGCTGAATTAACCAGCTAGCCAGCTGGCTAGTCAACAGACTTAACTAGCTCACTACCTAGCTAGCCAGCTGACTATCAAGCTGACTTAACTGACTTAACTAGCTAGCAGCTACCTAGCTAGCCAGATGACTTAAATAGTAGCTAACTTGATAGCTATCTAATTAGCCAGTTGACTTAAACAGTAGCTAACTAACTAGCTACCTAGGTAACATGCTGACTTAAATAATAAGATTCCTTGCTATCTAGCTGACTTAACCAGCTAGATAACTAGTTGGCTTAATCGTTATGTAAAGTGCTAGCTAGTTGACTTAATAATTTGACTTTTCTTGTTAGCTAATGAGCTTGCTAGCTGACTCATCCAGCCGACTTAACTCGTTAGCTATCTAGAGGCTAGGTGACCATCCAGCTGACTTAACTTGTTACCTAAATAGCTGGCTAGCCTACTCAACCAGCTGAATCAACCCGTTTGCTAACTAGCTAGCTAGCTGACTTGACCAGCTGACTTAACCTGTTAGTTAACTAGATAACAACTGACACAACCTGCTGAGTTAAACTTTTTGCTAACTAGCTATCTAGATTTCTTAACCAGCTGACTAAATTAGAAAGCTGACTTAACTAGCTGACTTAGCTAGCTAACTTAATTACTTGGATAGCTGTCTTAACTGGGTGGCAACTAGTTAGCTAGATGACTTAACGACCTGAATTAAATAGTTAGTTAACTATTTAACTAGCTGTATAACAAACTGACTTAACTAATTAGCAAACTGGTTAGGTAGCAGACTTAAGTATCTGACTTAAATAATTAGCTAACTAGTGAGCTAGATGACTTAGCTAGCTGACTTATTTAGCTAGCTAGTTAGCTAGCTCACTTAGCTAGCTGACATAACTAGTTAGCTTATGAGATACCTAGCTGAATTAACGTGCTGGTCAATGAGGTAAATAACTGTTTTAATGAGATGGTAAACGAGTAAAATATCTGACCTAACTAGTTTGTTAACAAAATAGCTAGGTGACAACTTACTGGCTGATGGGTTGGCCGACTAGTTAGCTGGGTTAACATGTTGGCTGACTTCTCGGCAGAGCTGTTAGCTGGCTTAACAAGTTGGCCCTCTAATCGGCCGAATATTTAGCTTGGATAACTAGTTGGCTGAGGATTTGGCCCCATAATTAGCTCGGTTAAGTAGTTGACTGGACAGTTGCTCACCTAATAATTCGGCCAACTAGTTGACCAAATAGTTAACTGACCTAACTAGTCGGCCATATATTTAGCTGATCTTAGTTGACTGACAAGGTGGCCACTAGTTGGTGGATTGCTTACCTGACTTAACTAGTTGGCTGGCTAGTAGGCCAACCAATTAGCTGACATAACTAGGCTGGTGGTGTGGGTTCTGACAGGTGAACTGACTTAACTAGTCGGCCGGTGAATGAACCGACTGGTCAACTGAAATAACTATTTGGCCAGTGATTGAGGTGATGCATGTGCTGCCATAACTAGTCGGCTGGCAAGTGAGCTGACCAGTGAGTTGACTTAACTAGTCTGCTAGCAAGCAAGCCAAGTACTTAGCTGACCTGTTGGCAAGCGAGCTGACAAGTTAGTTAGCTGTTCGCTGTGAGCACGCTGACTAGCTTGCTTACCTTTTAGCCAATGAGCAAGTAGACTAGTTACCTGACCTGATGGAAAGTGATGGAAGACACTAGTTAGCTCACCAGCTAGCTGAGTTGCTTGTCGACTAGTAAGCTAACTAACTGATTTGCTAGCTGATTTAACTAGCTAGCTGACTAGCTAGCTTGCTATCTAGCTAACATTACTATCTAACAAACAAGCTATCTAGCTGTATAGCTAGTCGACTTAATTAGCTAGCTAACTGGCTAGTTAGATGGCTAGCTGACTTAGCTATCTACCTGACAAGCTAGTTGAATAGCTAGCTGACTTAACCAGCTAGTTGACTAGCAACCTGACTAGCTAGCTGACTTAACTAGGTACCTGAATACTTAGCTGACTTACTAGCTCACTTAACTAGCTAGCTGGATAGCTAGTTAGCTTAACTAGCTGACTAACTAGTAGGCTGGCTAGCTGGCTAACCAACTGACTTAACTAGCTAGCTACCTTGTTGCTAAATGGCTAGCCAGCTATCTTAACTAGCTAGCTACCTGGCTGGCTAGCTGGCTAGGCAGCCAGCAATCTAGCCAGCAGGCTGGACATCTGGCTAACCAGTCATCTTAACTTGCCAGCAACCTAGCTAGCCAGCCGGAAAACCAGCTGTCTTAACTAGCTGACTTAACTAGATAGCAATCCTACTAGCCTGCTGGCTTAACTAGTCAGCCACCTAGTGAGTCAGACGACTAACCAGAACACTTAACTCGCTGACTTAACTACCTAGTATGTCAGCTAGCCAGCTGACTTAATTAGCTAGCTACCTACCTAGACAGGTGGCTAGCCAGTTGACTTAACTTGCTGAGCTAACCAGCTAGCCAGCTGGCCAGCCAGGAAAATAAACTTGCTAGCTACCTAGCTAGCCAGAGGGCTAACCACTTGAATTAACTAGCTGACTCAACAAACTAGCCATTGAGCTAGCCAGCTGACTCAACTACTTGACTTAACTCATTAGGCAGCTGGCTAGTCAGCTGATTTAACTAGTTGACATCACTAGATAGCCAGGTGGCTAGGCAGCTGACTTAACTAGCTAACTACCTATGTAATCCGCTGGCTTTTCAGCTGATTTAACTACCTGACTACCTACCTAACCAGCTTACTAGTCAGTTAACTTAACTACCTGTCATAACTAGCTGCCCTGCTTTCTAGCCAGTTGAATTATCTAGCTTGCTACATGGCTAGTCAGCTGGCAATGCAGCTAAATTAACTAGGTGAGTTATCTAACAAGCCAACGGTCTAGCCAGCTGACAAAACTAGCAAGCTGGTTAGTCTAGCCAGCTGGCTAGCCAACTGACTTAATTAGGTGAATTAACTAGCTAACCAGCTTGCTAGAAAACTGACATAACTAGCTAGCTACCTAGCTAGCAAGCTGGGTAGCTAGCTGACTTAACTAGCTGAATTCATTAGCTAGATAGCTGACATATCTAGCTGACTTAACTAACTAGATTCCTAGCTTGACAGCTGACTTTAATAGCTGAAATAACTAACAAGCCAGCTGGCTGCCCATCTGACGTAAATAGCTTTTTAACTAGCTAGCCAGCTGGCTAGACAACTGAATTTACTTGCTGACTTAACTAGTTAACCAGCTGGTTAGCCAGCTGACTAAAGTAGCTGACTTAAATAGCTGGCCAGTTGTCTAGCCACCTGACTTAATTTCCTAGCTTCCTAGCTAGCCAGCAGACTAGCCAGCTGATTTAATTAGCTGACTTAACAATGTAGCCAGCAGACTAGCCAGCAGACTTAAATACCTATCTACCTACCTAGATAGCAGGATAGCCAGTTGACTTAACTAGCTGACATAACTAGATAGCCTAAAACTAGACAGCTGACTTAAGTAGCTACCTACCTACTGGCTTGTCAGGTGACTTAACTACTTAGCTAACCTGCTGGCCAGTGAACTGACTTAACTAGGTGATTTAACTAGCTAGCCTGCTGGGTAGCCAGCAGATTTAACAAGATAGCCACCCTGATAGGCAGCTGGGTAGCCAGCTGACTTAACTCCCTATCTTAACTAGCTAGCCAGCTAACTTAACTAGCTGACTTAACTAGCTAGCTACCTAGTCAGAGAGCTGACTTAACTAGATGACTTAAGTAGCTAGCTACCTAGTTAGAAAGCTGGATGGCCAGCTGACTTATCTAGCTGACTTAACCAAATAGCCAGCTGGCTAGGGAGCTGACTTAACTAGCTGAATTAACAAGCTAGCCAGCTGGCTTGCCAGCTGAATTAACTCGCTGATTTAACCAACTATCCAGCCTGCTAGCTAGCTGAGACAACTAACTAGCTATCTAGCTAGCCAGCTGGTAAGCCAGCTGAATTAACTAGCTGATATAACAAGTTAGCCAGCTGGTTAGCCAGCTGATTTAACTAGCTTGCTACCTAGCTAGCCAGCTTGCTAGCTAGCTGAATTAACTAGTTGTTTTAATCAGCTAACCAGCTGGCTAGACAGCTGACTCCGCTAGCCTACTTAACTCGTTAGCCAGCTGGGTAGCCAGTTGACTTAACTAACTCTCTACCTAACTAGATAGTTGGTTAGCCAGCTGACTTAACTAACTGTCTTAATTAGGTAGCCAGCTGGCTAGCTAACTGATGAACTAACTCGCTACCTAGCTAGCCAACTACCTAGCTAACCAACTGATGTAAATAACTGGCCTGCTTGCTTGTCAGCTGAATTAACTCTCTTGCTATATAGTTAGCCAGGGGGCTAGCCAGCTGATTTAACTAGTTGACTTAAGTAGTTAGCCAGCTGTCTAGCCAGCTCACTTAGTAAGCAAGCTACCTAGCTAGCCAGATGTCTAGCCATCTGACTTAACTAGGTGACAAATAGCTAGGCAGCAGGATACACAGCTGACTTAACAATCTAGCTACCTAGATAGCCAGCTGTCTTGACAGCTACCATAACTAGGTGACCTATCTAGCTAGCCACCTGGCTAGCAGGCTGACTTTTCTGCCTACATACCTAACTAGCCAGCTGGATGGCCAGCTGACATATCTTGCTAACTACCTACATAGCCCATTGTCTTGCGAGCTGACTTACCTACCTAGCTACCTAGTTAACTAGCTGACTAGTGAGTTGAATTAACCAGGTTACTTAATTAGCTAGCTCACTCTCTAGCCAACTGACTTAACTAGCAAGCTACCCAGCTAGCCAGTTGCCAAACCAGCTGAATAAACCCGCTGACTTAACTAGCTAGCAAGCTGACTTAACTAGCTGACTTAACCAGCTACCTACCTAGCTATCCAGCTTGTTTAACTAGCTGAAATACCTAGCTAGCCACATGGCTAGCCAACTGACTTAACTAGCTTTTTAACTACCTAAACAGCTGGATAACCAACTGACTTAATGTGTTGACTTAACTAGCTAGCCAGCTGGTTGCCAACGGACTTAACTAGCTGACATAACCAGCCAGTCAGCTGGCTAACTAGGTGACTAAACAAGCTAGATACCTATCTAGCCAGATGGCTAGCCAGCTGACTTACCTAGCTGACTTAAGCTTGCAAGCTGGCTAGCCAGCTCACTTAATTACCTTGCTAACTACCTAGCTAGCAGGCTAGCCAGCTTAATTAACTATGTGCAATGAAAAGCTAGCCTCCTGGCTAGCATGCTGACTTATCTAGCTAGCTACCTACATAGACATCTGGCTAGACAGCTGACTAAACTAGGTGTCTTACGAGCTAGCTAGCTGACACAACCAACTGACTTAACTCATTAGCTAACTAGCTAGCTAGCCTACTCAATCAGCTGAGTCAATCCATTTGTTAACTAGCTAACTAGCTGACTCAATCAGCTAATTTAACCCATTAGTTAACTAGATAACAACTTGACTCAATCTGCTGATGTAACCAGTTAGATTATTAGCTAGGTAGCTATCTTAACCAGTTGAATAATTTAAAAAACTGACTTAACTAGCTGACTTAAGTAGCTGACTTAACTAATTAGCTAGCTGATTTAATTACCTGATTTTATTAGTTAGCTAGCTATTTAGCTGAATAACTAGAGGATATAATAATTAGCTAACTATTTAGGGAGCAAACTTAAGTAGCTGACTTAAATATTTAGCGATCTAGTGAGCTAGCTGACTTAGCTAGCTAGCTAGTTAGCTATCTGACTTAGGTAGCTGACTTAACTAGATGGATAACGAGATAGCTAGCTGACATAACAAGTTGGTTAATGAGTTAGCTAACTGTTTTAACTCATTGATAAACGAGTTAACTAGCTGTCTTAACTAGTTGGTTAACAAGTGAGTAAGGTGACTTAAAATTTTGACTAATGAGTAGGTGGACTACTTATCTGGTTTAACATGTTGACTGACTACTTGACCGACTTGTTAGCTGGCTTAGCAAGTCGACTGACTAGTCGACCGACTAGTTAGCTGGGTTAACAATCTGACTAACGAGTTGGCCCACTAATTATCAAGGTTAACTTGTTGTTTGCTGGTTTGCTGATAATATTAGTCTTCTGACTAGTTGGCTGACTAGTTAGCTGACCTACCTTGACGGCCGACTATTTAGCTGAACTAACTTAGCTTACAAGTTATTTGACTAGTTGGCCGATTGGTTAGCTGACTTACCTAGTTGGCTGGCAAGTTGGCAGACTAGTTATCTGACTTAACTAGTCGACCAGCGAGTAATCTAACAAGTGAGTTGCCTTATCTAGTCAGCCTGCAAGTGAGTCAACTGGTCAGCTGACTTAACTAGTCGACTGGTGAGTGAACTAATCGGTCATCTGAATTTAGTCAGCTGGCGAGTGAACCGACTTGTCAGAAGAATTAACAAGTCAGTTGGCAAGTGAGCCAACTGGTGAGCTGACTTAGCTAATTGTCCTGTGAGTGAGCCAATGGGTGACCTGCCTTAACTAGTCGGCCGGTGAGTGAGTCAAATTGTGAGCTGACTTAACTAGTTGACTGGTGAGTAAAGTGACTAGTTATCTGCCTGTTGGGTTGCAAGCAAGCCGACTAATTTGATGAATGGTAGGCAGGCGAGGGAGCCCAATAGCTTACCTGATGGAAAGGGAGTGAGCCCACTAATTAGCTGAATAGCTAGCTGATTTGCTAGCCGACTAGATAGCTAAGTAACTAGCTGATTTGCTAGGTGACTTAACTAGCTAGCTGACTAGCTAGCTGGCTATCTAGCTGACAAATCTAGCTAATAAACAAGCTATCTAGCTGTCTAGCCAGCTGACTTAGCTAGCTAGCTAACTGGCGAGTTAACTGGCTAGCTGACTTAACTAGCTAGCTGACTAGCTAGCTGACTTAAGTAGCTAGCAGGCTAGCTAGCTGAATTAACTAGCTGATGAGCTATTTTGCTGGCTAGAAGGCAAGTCAGCTGATTTAATTAGCTAGCTACCTGGTTGGCTAGATGACTAGCCAGATGGCTTAACAAGCTAGCTGCCTAGCTAGCAGCTGGATTGCCACTTGTATTAACTAGCAGACTTAACCAGCTAGCCAGCTGGCTAGCCAGCTGACTCAACTAGGTGACTTAAATCATTAGCCAGCTGGCTAACCAGCTGATTTAACTAGCTGACATCACTAGCTACCAAGGTGGCTAGCCAGTTGACTTAACTAGTTAGCTACATATGTATCCTGCATGCTTGCCAGCTGACTTAACTATCTAGCTACCTAGCTATCCAGCTAGCTAGCGAGCTGACTAAACTAGGAAACACAACTAGCTAGCTAGCTGGCTAGCCAGCTGATTTAAGTAGTTAGCTACCCAGCTAGGCAGTTGACTAAACTAGCTGACCTAACTAGCTAGCTACCCAGCTAGCCTGCTGACTTTACAACCTAAAATAGCTAGCTATGTACCTAGCTAGCTACGTAGTTAGCTAGCTGACTTATCTAGCAGACTTAACTATCCAGCTAGCTAACATAACTAGCTGACTTAATTAACTAGCTACCTAACTAGCCAGTTGAAATAACTTGCTGCTATAACTAGCTAGCCAGCTGTCTAACTATGTAGCCATCTGACTTAACTAACTTTACCTACCTAGCGAGCTAGCTAGCCAACTGACTTAATGAGGTGACTTAACTAGCTACCCAGTTGGTTAGCCAACTGACATAACTAGTTGATTAACTAGCTAGGGAGCTGGCCAGCCAGGTGATTAAACTGACGGAATTAACTAGTTGTCCAGCTGGCTGGCAAGCTGACTTAACTAGCTCTCTACCTCTCTAGCTACCTGGAGAGCCATCTGATTTAACTAGCTGACTTAATTATCTAGACAGCTGAATAGTGAACTGACTTAACTAGGTCACTAACTAGCTAGACAGGTGGCTTAGCCAGCTGTCTTAACTAGCTGACCTGCTTTCTAGCCAGGTGAATTAACTACCTTGCTAAACAGCTAGCCACCTGGCTATCCAGCTGAATTAACTAGGTGACATATCTATCTAGCCAGCATTCTCACCAGCTGAATAAATAACAAGTTACCTAGCTACCCAGTGGGCTAGTAAGCTGACTTAACTTGGTGACTTAACTATCGAGCCAGCTGGCCATACAGATGACATAACTAGCTAGCTACAGAGCCAGCAAGCTGGCTAGCCAGCTGACTTAACTAGCTAGCCAGCTGGCTAGAAACTGACTTAATTGCCTATCTACCTAGCTAGACAGCAGCCTAGCCAGCTGAGTTAACTAGCTGACTTAACGAAGTAGCCAGCTGGATATCCAGCAGAGTTAACTAGCTAGCTACCTAGCTAGACAGATGGATAGCCAGCTGAGTTAAATAACTGACATAACTAGACGATGGATGGCTAGCCAGCTGACTTAACTAACTACCTACCTACATAGCCCAGTGGCTTGCCAGCTGACTTAACTACCTAACTACCTAGCTAATCTTCTGGCCAGCCAGCTGACTTAACTAGGTGACTTAACTAGCTAGACAGCTGGCTAGCCAACTGACTTAACCAGCTAGCTAACTAGTTATCTTACTCCTTATCTAACATTTTTGCTAGCTTTCTTAATTATCTGACTTAATTCATTAGCTCACAGGCTAGCTAGCTGACTCAACCAGCTTACTTAACTCGTTAGCAAACTAGCTAGTTATTTTACTCATCCAGCTGACTTAACCCATTAGCTAATTAGCGAGCTAGCCTACTAAACCATCTGACTCAACCCGTTTGCTAACTAGCTAGCTAGCTGATTCAACCAGCTCACTTAACTCTTCAGTTCACTACCTAAATACCTGAAACAACCTCTGACTTAACCCATTTGCTATCTAACTAGCTAACTGTATTAAGCAGCTGACTAAACTAGAGAGCTGACTTAAACAGCTGACTTAGCTAGCGGACTTAACTACTTAGCTAGCTGACTTAATTGGCTGCCTTAACTAATTAGCTAGCTGACTTAACTACCTGAATTATATCTGTAGCTAACAATTTAACTGGCTGAATAACTAGCTGACTTAACAAATTAGCTAACTAGTTAGGTAGCAGACTTAAGTAGCTGACTTAAAAAGCTAGCTAACTAGTTAGCTAACTGACT
>NW_006955542.1:0-647 GCF_000164805.1 Carlito syrichta
CCCTGGACACCAGAGCAGACAGGAGGAATTGTCCACTGAGCCCACCCAGGGATGAGAGTCTGTGGCAGGGGTGTGTCTCCACAGAGTCGGTCAGCCCTCCACTTGCTCTGTTCCTTAGGGTGGACACACTCAATCCTCCCAGGGCCCACTTTGGTGAAAGCGAGGGCATGACTATTAAACTTTGGGGGTTGGGGATGGCCAAGCGAATCACACCTGTCTCCTTGGCACTCGGGGAGGCCAAAAGGGAAGATGACCAGAGCCCAGGAGCTCAAGGCTAGGCTGGACACTATAGCAATCTCCCACATAGACCCCAAGCAAAACCCAGAAAGCCTTGGGTGAAGGCAGGCCTCGTTGGGAGGACTGTCTCCAGCCCAGAGTTCAAGACCAAGCAGAAAGACTTGGATATCATCCAAATGGAAAGCCTGTGCTTGCAGCAGTTTGGGAAGCCCAGGCCGAGAGGATGGCCCAAATTGGGGTGATTGAGAGCAGCCTGGGCAACCTAGTGAGGAAAGAAAAGAAGGAAAGAAGGAAAGAAAGAAAGAAAGAAAGAAAGAACAAAAGAAAGAAAGAAAGAAACAAAGAAACATAGAAACAAAGAAACAAAGAAAAAGAAAGAAAAAAGAAAGAAAGATAAATTCACTCTCTTG
>NW_006955543.1:0-665 GCF_000164805.1 Carlito syrichta
AGCAAAACTCAGAAAAGCTTGGGTGAGGGCAGGCCTTGGCGGGAGAATTGCCTCCTACCCAGAGTTCAAGACCAGGCAGGAAGACCAGGATGTGGACCAAATGGAAAGCCTGTGATAACAGCAGTTTGGGAGGTCCGGGCCAAGAGGATGGCCCAAGTTGGATGGTTTGAGAGTAGCCTGGGCAACCTAGTGAGGAAAGACAAGAAAAAAGAAAGAAAGGAAGAAAGAAAGAAAGAAAGAAAGAAAGAAAGAAAGAAAGAAAGAAAGAAAGAAAGAAAGAAAGAAGGAAAGAAAGAAAGAAATCCATTCTACTCCAAAACTTCTGCCCTCAGTCCTTCCCATGTGAGGGTGCCCCAAGGTCAAACTCTCCAGTCCAACTTCCCCTAAATGGCTGCCCATGCTTTGGTGTGGTAGTTCACGAGGCTGCCTGGCTGGGATCCTGCCGGTCATGGGGGTGCGTGCCTCTCATTCCACCTCCTCGGAAGGCCAGGGAAAGCTCACCTGAGCCCAGCAGCCCAAGACTGCGTGGGCCCAGAGTAGGCCACCTCCCTCCAGCCTGGGCGATGGGTGAGACCTCGACTCAAGACAAAGGAAAAAAGGAAGCAAAAAAGAGCATCCATTTGTGTATGGAGTTGGGATCATCATGAACAGAGGTCATTTGTGAA
>NW_006955544.1:0-1123 GCF_000164805.1 Carlito syrichta
AAACAGGGTACTAGGGAGACAGGTTCCCTGCTGTTGCCCATCAGGTGTTCTTAGTTTGGACTAATGGGCAGTTTTCCAATAAAATAGATGGTTCAGAGTTGAGTGGGAATGCAGAAAATAAATATAGGTGGGCAGATGCAAACTGATGACCTTTCAGGGTGCCACTGCACTGCACATGCATTTGGAATGGGAAAATGAGAGTGCAGTCATCCTGAAGTTGGTGGTGGATCTGAGAGTCATGGCCTTAGAAAATTGGAGTTTTATCAATGTAAATAACCCCAGGGTGCGAAATGGGCAATGAAATCAAGAGAGCAGATGTGTTAACAAAGATGATGAAATAAATCCTGTGGCATTGATTCAGGTTTGACAGGGGTCATGATGGAGTGGACAGGATGAGGAGTAAGGAAGGAAAAAGACAGATGGGATTCTGCACACATGGATGTCTGGGAGCACCTTCTGCAGGAATGAGACTTGGGGGAGAGGAGTATGGGGCTATGAGACAGAGGGCAGGTGTGATAGTAGAGCCAGCAACCAGGTGGATCAAGTCAGTGGTTATATGAGAAGCTGAGACTGGCAATGTGCAAGTGACCAAAGACCAGTAGTCAGTGGTCTTCCCAGCAGGTGTCAGGAAAAAAGAGTCAGATTGAGAGGCACTACCATTTGCCTTGGTTTCCCTTTAACTCTCCAAAGTATCTCTCTTATCCTCCAAATATTTGTTATATTTTTTACACACGCAGTTCTTTCCCAAGGAGCCTAGATCTTTCTGAAAAGCCATGGAGGGACATTGGGTATGTGAGGGCAGCACACCTCTATCCTGTGACAGTTATAGTAGAGGTGGCAGTAGGAGTGGAGTCAACCTTGTCCTTGCTGGGTCCTATGACTGGGAGCCCTGGGTAGGGAAGAACTCCTTGGTGGAATATCTGATGGCTTGATGCCCTGCATCTCCTTCTCCAGCTTCAGCAATATCAGCAAGCCTGGAAAGTTGGATACTCCAGCATCTCTCTGATGGACTTATCCAGCTGCAAAGAGAAACCTGGAGCTGGGTCCAGAAGCATGGTTACATATGTCCCAAGAGGTGGAACTTTAGCAAAATTGTGGGCACCAGGATTCGTATGCTTTTCCC
>NW_006955545.1:0-676 GCF_000164805.1 Carlito syrichta
CTGATTATCTCTGATTTCTCCAATGGAAAATAGATGAAGAGCGAAGTTGACTAATCTGTAAAGTGCCCTCCATTTCTGACAATCTGGGATTCTGTGATCCTACAATCACAGAAACTAGCTCCAGGGATCCGTGATGCCTTCACATGGCTTCCAGCAGCAGTACTTGGTACTCAGCACTAATGTACATTAGCCACTACTACCTGACCTGTTACATTTCCTACAGGCTGTCTCCCATGAGATCACACATTCTCAAAGGGCAACTTTGTCTTCATTTCTGTGGTCCTCCTCCCAACTCCTTTCCTAGGTGCAACAGGCCTGAAAGTAGGTTGTAGATTGTCAGCAGGCACTAGGCAATCTTTTGCTTGGTCCAGGGTTCTAGAGCACTGCGGAGTCCTGTGCTTTGGGTTTGAGGTCCTCCCTTCTGTTTCTACCCCAGTGGCTCATTCTCTACACTACCCACAACCAGGCTTTCTGGCCATAAAAGGTTAAAAGTCTACCAGTGAAGATCTTACCCCCCACCATGGACTAAGAACTGGTTGATTTCTCTGGCCTGTGCTCTGTGACACCCTCAACACTCAGATTACCCACCTCTACTAGGGCCAGCATCTACTCTGAGTGCCCGGCTCCTCTGAGTGCCCGGCTCCTCTGTCCACACCCAACTCCCTCTCTGGCTGTT
>NW_006955546.1:0-760 GCF_000164805.1 Carlito syrichta
GCTGATTTTTTGATTTACTGTAGAGATGAGGTCTCGCTGCCCAGGCGGGTCTCGAACCCGCAGGCTCAGGCAATCCACTCACCTCAGCCTCCCAAAGGCGCGGGATTACAGGCTGAGCCACCGAGCCCAGCTGTTGTGCATTTTTTTAAATCTATTTTTGCAAGGAAAAGGTAACTATCTGATTATGCATGAAAAAAACTTCACAGGGAGAAATTCATGTAGTAGAATCAGAAAAAATTTTGTTACGCTATAAAATTTGCCCAAAATCAGTTAATAAAACATGAGAAAGATATTAAAAAATTAAGCACACATAAGACATATTTTGCTTAAGATTCAGGTGAAAATTGAAATTCTAGAACCCCAACTTTTCTGACAGCAAGATGACACCAAAAAGATGACTAATATAGGAGTCTCCAGACTCTTTCCCCGTGAACACACTGAATAAACAGCTACATATCCATTTTCTTTGTGAGAAATTCAAAAACTGGTTAAGAGATTTTGGCATACCAGATAAGTGAGCAAAAATTCACATCAAAATTTTTAGGAAAAGTTGAAACACACCGTGGCTTAAACCACATTCCTAGCACAGACCACACAATCAGAAAAGAACCTTCTACTCCAAGCTTCTCTCTGAGGAGCAAATGGTTTGGACCACACATACAGCATTTCAACTTTTCCAGGGACACTTTGAGAGTCTAGCTTCTAACTTACTTACCTGGGAGCTAGTTGGCCGAGTATTCACTAGTCATTCATGCAGGGA
>NW_006955547.1:0-3121 GCF_000164805.1 Carlito syrichta
TCTGCCTCCTCATAAGACCTAGAGACAAGGAAGGTTAATGAAGGGAGGGATCCCTAGAAACTTACAATATATCTAGTTTAATGTAGCACAGCTTGCACGGGCTACACATCCTTTTGTGGTATAATTATTAACAATATACATTTTGTTTGGGCTCTGTGGCTCAACCTGTAATCCCAACACTTTGAGAGGCAGAGATGAGTGGCTTACCTGAGATGAGTGGATGGCCTGAGCCGACAAATTCAAGAACAGTTCAGGCAACTAGGCAACACCTCATCTCTACAATAAAGAAGAGAGAAAACACTTTGGTTATAGATACCAGTGATTGCACAAAACATTTTTAAGCCTGTCCAGACTTACTAATAACCTATCTTCCAGGCATTCATATCCATACATTGTTGTCAGTGGCCCATGATGACTTCCAGGTGTCACTCAACTATGAAAACCCCGGCCCACCACCTGAGATCATGAGATGTTGATGCCTGGCAATATCGAGACACAAAGTTCATGTGACTGCTGTGGAAACCAAAGAATGCAACTCTGGATGTTGGACCAGACTTTTGGACCATACTTGCTCCAGGTCTAACCCCCACCCATTACTGAAAGTCTTGCTTTGGAGGCTTTTAAATACCCTGAATTTCCAGCCTGCCATGCCACACTTTGCTTGAGTGCCGGCCACCTTTCTGTTTGTGAAATGTGAATAAAAAAGTTTACTTTCAGGTCAGGCACGGTGGCTCATGACTGTTATCCCAGCACTTTGGAAGGCCAAGGTGAGAGTATGGTCAGAGCCCATGTGTTCAAGACCAGCTGTGTTCAGGTGATCCTTCTGCCCCAGCCTTTCAAGTAGCTGGAACTATAGGCACGCGCTACCACTCCTAGCTAATTTTTTATTTATTGTAGAGATGAGGTCTCGCCAAGTTGCCCAGGCAGGTCTCGAACCCGCGGGCTCAGGCAATCCACTCACCTCAGCCTCCCAAAGTGCTGGGATTACAGACTGACCCACCGAGCACGGCCATAAATGAATTAATTATTATAGACAGAGTCAATGCAAAAGTCACCATTATGACCAGGTGCTAGTGTAGGAAGGACTCTCAGTTTCAAAATGCTGCATGCAAAAGCCTTCTTTTTGGTTAGGCTCGGTGGCTTAACTTGTGATCCCAGGGAGTTGGGAGGCAGAGGTAAGAGGAATGTCTGAACCTGCGTGTTCAATACCAGTCCAGGAAGCTTGGCAAGACCTAGTCTCGACAATAAATTAAAATATTAACCAGGCGTGATAGGGTGCACCTGTCCTTCCCACTTCTTAGAAGGCTGTTGCAGAAGGATCACTGGAGCCCAGCAGGTCGACACTGGGGTGGCCATGAGCGTGTTACTGCACTCCAGTCTGGGCGACAGAGTGAGACTCCCTCTCAAAAGAAAGAAACCTGCTTTTCTTGACTCAGACCCTGGCTGACTACCTTTCCTGTCATTCAAGGCCAGAGGGGTGGGCTCTGGAACCTTATCCTATAAGCGGATGCCATGATGGGAACGTCCCAATCAAATACGAGCCAGAAGATCAGGTGCAGCTTCTGGGATATACCAGGGTCTTTCACTATTGGGCCTGTGCACAGAGCTCGGTAGTGTCCGCTCTGTCCTGCTGTCCAGGTGTCCCTGGTGTCTCTGCTGCAGCTTCTGTTGCCCTGTGACCTTCAGGTTCTGAGAGCTTGTAGGGAGGATGCTGGGACACCAGGAAGGTGGGAGATGGTGAGTATGGGGGCAGGTGGGAGGCGGGGAAGGCAGATGTGAAGCAGAGTCCAAGCAATTAAATAACAGACCACCAACTTAATTTTAACAAAGGAGAATTTTATTAGGCAAGGCTCTGCCAGCTGGTGACCACTTGCAGGAAGAAAGTTTCAAGCAAGACGGCCCTGAGCCCCCACTCAGAGCTCCCTTAAGTAGTCCTAGCTTACATCTTGGTTAGCTAAAGTTAGAGTTAGACATTTTCCAGAGCTCTTATCACAATATTCTTCTGACATCAGCAAGCTAGTGAGTTTACAGAAGTGGATGTGCTAATTAGACAGGTGTAGTGGGTAAAGATACAATTTATCTTGCAATGTTTACAGAGGAAAAACCTTCAAAGAGAAACCTCCAGGAAGGGAGTAACGCCTGTTTCAAGGCTGAAGCCATTTCTTTCATCCCCCCTTTACAATCCCAGAGGCAGAGGCTGCTTTTCCTTTTACAGATGGACCCAGATGGCCCAGGTGCAGCCAGCCTGGACCCATCCCGCCAGCAACAAGGCCCCATCCTCTCAATGCATATTGGTCTGGGATGTGACCTGGCATCTTGTGTCCATGGCAACCTCACCTGTGAAATTCCTATTTGGGAATCTTTCTCAGCCCGTGCTCTGGGTGTGCAGTGCGCCAAGGGGAAATGGTCATGGGCAGGATCCCACATGCAAGTGGGGTTTGTGAGAGAGAGGTGGTCCTGTCCCCCACCCCCTTCCCTTCCCAAGGTCACACGGAAGTTCCATCACAATGCAAAGGAGTCACCTTGGGCCAGCAGCAGATCCTGATTCCCAAAGCCCAGCCAGGGCTCGTGGCATGGGGGTCCCGGAAGGCCTTGTAAGAAAGGCTTTGAGAAGGGTCAGGGGTGATTCAGAGATCCATGAACTCTTTCACCACAGCCCCTAGAGAAGGGTAAGACAGGGGTCAAAACACTCCTCCATATTCCTGAGCACTTGACTGAGAGTCCCCTTGTGTTCTTTTACTTTTCTTTTTTTGAGTCGGATTCTCACTCTGTCACCCAGGCTGAATGGCAATGGCACACTCATGGCCACCACAACCTTGACCTGCTGGGCTCAGGCAATCCTACCACCTCAACCTTCCAGGAAACTGGAACCACATACATGTGCCCTTAAGACTGGGTAATTTTTCTTGATTTATTGTAGAGATGAGGTCTCCCAAGTTTCCCAGGCAAGTCTCGAACCCATGGATTTAGGCAGTCCTCTCACCTCTGCCTCCCAAATAGCTAGGATTACAGGCTGAGTCACCAAGCCAAACCAAGCAGAAGCATTTTAGAAAAACCTCAAAAGCCAGGTTCGGTGGCTCAGCCTGTAATCCCGTGCCTTTGGGAGGCTGAGGTGAGTGGA
>NW_006955548.1:0-738 GCF_000164805.1 Carlito syrichta
ACAGAAATTCAAGTATCTTGATTTCCCTTTACAAGACCTCCCCAAAATGTGGAATCCTCTAAACCCAATATCCCAATTCCCACCAGCCCGACCACAGGAAATTTCTGTAGTTTGAGGTAACCTGAATAGAGAGATTTTATAGCAATATGCCGTTTGATTTCTAGGGTACCTGATTATGGTCGTAGATGTTCCTAGGACACAAAAGAATTTGTAGGGCCAGATCCTGGATTGCAACTATGAAGAGGACCAGAAAGTTCCTGGGGATCTCAGATGACAGATTTTGGGTATCCACGGAGCAAGTAGCTCTGAAAAATGTAGGGATCTGGAAGCCAAGATTGCTGATTAAACTTTATGAAGAGGCCCTGTAGATTCTGGCGAATGAGGACTCCTAGAACCAGATTTCCTCTTCATTCTCAGCATGATGCCCTGATTTTCCCTCATGATGTGGATCCCAAAACTCTGTATACAAATAGACAGATGTCCAAAAGTTTCCTAGGGACGTGGAATCCATGAATCCTGATTACCCTTAAAAGTACCTAATAAATATTTGGCAAACTCAAAACATCAGGCCCCTATCCAAATTGAAGGACAAACGGAAGTTTTAGGATTACAAGGTACATCTTAAGACGAGAGTTCCTACAAATATGGAGATAAGATTCTTTGGGTCCTGAAATCTCCCCTTTGTTGTCCTGAGGAACCCAACGCACTTGTAGTCCACATTCTCGGTTATAACTATCA
>NW_006955549.1:0-3444 GCF_000164805.1 Carlito syrichta
AAATGTTTGCACAAAATAATACTTCATTAAAAAGCATAGCATAAGATAGCTGATGTATATGAAAAAGTATGCAACTATAATCATGAAGATCTTTCAGTAATATATATATAGATTAAAATTCAATGTTTATGGGAACATTTTTGTGAAAATACCTAGGTTTGGGCTAACTAAACTCCAAAAAGAGTGTGAATAGGACTTAGAGGGTGGACGCTGAGCTTCCACATGCTGCAGGGCATGAGCAGCACTTGCAGAAAATATGGACATGCTTGAAAGTATACATGGAAAAAGAAAGGGAGCTGAAACCTTCTATAATTCTATAATTCTTGGTCTCACAACTGTGACCATCCAGGAATGTAACTGCCATCTTGTTTCCTATTACTGAAGTTGCATTTGTCATCTGTTATTGCTACACAATAAAAACAATACTAAGTAAATATCCCTATAAGGGAATTATATAATCTCCTTATCAAGCTATCCAAAAATTTCAGCCCACAAAAATGAGGCCTGTAATTTCTTAGGAGTCCAAAGAATGTCCTTATTTCAATGCAGGTGTTGAATTTGCCTCAATAGTATAAGGTTAGTACATTTCCATTGGAAACATTTCTGTTTCATTATGCTGCTTTCCTAAGACTACTCGCTTATGATTTTAATCTTTAAGTTGGACTATAGAAATAGAATAAATATTAACTGAGTGCCTTTATTATGCACATATTAGCAGTCTTCTTTCCTCAGAGATTTTAATTATCTGTTAAAATTTACACATTTATTTTTTATAGATTTCTCATTGATTTTTAAGCAAAAGAAGGCTGTTTTCCCCTTGAATCAGCTGAATCCGAATTTTTTTCCTAAAATTTTATATTTTAGACAGGTGTTAAAGAAAGGCCATCACTTTCTCCAAACTCAATTCATATAAAATTATCTAGACCCAAAAGCCTTTTGAAATGAGTTTCTATTTTATTCTCATACCTTGCACTTTTCTAAATCCCTCCCAAGAACTGTGCAGCATTTATTGGCAATGTGTAAATAGCATTGTGAAATTTATTTTCTGCTTAAATGATTTTCAATCCAAGATGTCACATTAAAAATTTTTTAAAAATCCTTTAAACTTCGCTAATGAAAATTAACAAAATTCTAAGACAATCTGCCTTTAATTGTGATTTTATCCTATAATTCAATAATTTAATTTAGGCACTTGATATTCCAGGATATAATAATTTATTATGCTGCATTTACTCATTTATTTGCTCAATCACACCTTCATTCAATCATTATTTAATGACTGTCTCCCTTCAGTGCTGTGTCCCCTGATGGCAGAAAAGGGAACGAGACAAAGCCTCCTGATCTCAAGAGACTACAGTTTTGCAGGAATGTCTTAGCATGTGGGATGAGTTGTCATGTCAACTTTCACCTTCCAAAAAACTCTCTAAACCCATTCATTTCTATCAAATTCCATCAACTCAGTCCAGCCCAAGCTACCATTATCTTTACAGACCATAGGGGCGATAGATAGATAGATAGAAATAGATAGATAGATAGATAGATAGATAGATAGAGAAAACAGGGGCTTTCTATTAACTCCTCAACCCAGTTTTGCCCCCTTCCAATCCATTCTCCACAATACAACCAAAAGAATCTGTAAAAATTCAAATCGACCATGTGACTTTTCAGTTTAAAATCTTTAAAACCTTCTCTTTATTTTTAAAATTAAAATCCTACTATTTAGAGACTTTTTTCCTACTAGCTTCAGTCACACTGGGCTTAATTCCATTCCTGAAATTCATCAGGCTCATTCCTGCCTCAGGATATTAATACAAATCTTCTCTGAGCACCCAATTTAAAGTCCTCACATCCTGCGACCTTCATCCCAGACCCTCTCTGTGTCATCACATAACTGATTTTAATTCTTTCGTAGCCCATAATCAGCATCTGATAGATTTTCTTCTTTGTTTATATGTTGTCTTTACTCAGAAATATCCTTCACATGGTCAGGTACCATGAATTCCTTGCTAATCACTATCCTTAATGACTAAGTTAATGCCTTGGTATATAACACGTACTCAGAAGATATTTGTTGGGAAATGTCTGGACAATGAAGAGCATAGCACTGACACTTAGCAGCTGACTAAGTTACTCATTTTCTTTGAGCCTCAATCTTCATCTCTAAAATGGAGCATGTCAATGAAGTGCTCAGTGCCTGGGAGACTAGCTATAAATACCCAATTACTGTCAACCATTATGATGAAGATCATCATCACTAAGAGCACCATTGAAACTGAAAACTGGCCTTCATGAGTTTAAACACTTGTAATGAATGGAGGAATGACATTTACAACCATAGCTACTAACTAGGGAGCACCTTGTTACCCAAAAGGCCATTTGATTTGGTTGGGCATTTTTACTAATTTGGATATGTCAAGGTGAGCCTTGTGGTGAAGGCCAGATAGAAGCTAAGAGATAACTTGACATATATATTATATACAGGAGGGGCCAAAAATATATAAACTTTATTTTTTTGAGTTGGAGTCTCACTCTGTCTCCCAGATTGGAACGCAGTGGCCACTCCCGGTCACCACAGCCTCGACCTGCTGGGCTCCAGCGATCCTTCTGCCTCAGCCTTCCAAGTAGCCGAAATTACAGGCATGCGCTACCACGCCCGGCTGATTTTTAGATTTATTGTAGTGATGAGGTCTCGCTGCCCAGGCAGGCCTCGAACCCGCGGGCTCAAGCAATCCACTCACCTCAGCCTCCCAAAGGCGCGGTATTACAGGCTGAGCCACCAAGCCTGGCCTGTATAAACTTTTTAAGAGACATCATCTGTATATTACTTTTTGAAGTTAAATTAAATTAGCAATGTGTAGTATGATGTTCACTCAGTCATAGTTCTGCCATTGTCTTAGCTTCTCCTACCTGTTGCATGGTGACGCTAGCATTCATTTGATTAAAGCCATATTTTGAGTGAATGTCATACTTAAATTGTGTATGCATTTTTTGGTACTCCATATGTGTGGGTGAGAGAGAGAGAGAGAGAGAGAGAGAGAGAGAGAGGATGAGAGAGAGAGATAAGTGAGAAGTACCATGAGTTTGCACCATTCTAGATTGTCACTACTAAAGAAAGAGATAGGAGAGTGAAGAAAAAAAGAGAAGTCAATGCACTGTTCTTGAGCTGGGCCAGTCAGAGGCTAAAGGGGCCCGTGACACACCTAAGTGTCATGTCCACTGGCTAAAAATTACTATGCAAAAAAGACATCTACTATTCTGTTTAAGGTTATTTGAATATTCTATTTCCCCAAATCCTTAGTAAAGATAAGTAATACAGATATCCTTGTGTGATTATTTTGATAGAAATCAAAGGAGCTAAGTATCAGCCAACCCAGAGCACAAGGTATACACAAGTCCAAGCTCTGTCCTTATCCCCCACAAACAGCTCATATTGACAGAGTGTCC
>NW_006955550.1:0-693 GCF_000164805.1 Carlito syrichta
CAAATGTCCCATTCTTTTGTGGTGAGGTTAGTGGATACTGCATTGTTGATTAAACTTTCCCAATCCTTGATTTGGGAAGTAACTCTAATCAATCATCTGGGAAGTGACTTGAGGACTGGGGCTATAAAGAAATACCCCCATAGCTCAAAGAACATGTCTTCCTAGAGTTCGAGTGGTAAAAAGGAACGTTCATAGGGCTGAAATACTCTCTCATGACGCTCATCATCCTTCCATTTCAAAGGTTGACTGCTCCTTAGAGGAGATTTGGGTTGACCAATGCCTTGCAAAGAAGTCATAGCCTCCTGTAGAGGCCAAGAAGTTGGCCAGTGGGCTTGGCTGATAACAGAAACATCAGCTTCAGTGTCCAACAAGCCTCGGAGTGTCTTTACTTCTATCTGTAAAGAGTACTCAGGGCATTTCTCTCCTATAGCTTATACCCAATAAGCATGATCAGAGGAACCAAAAGCACTGGTCCCCAGAGTTTGGGGGGTCCTTATTTGGCCAGTTTTCTTCAGTGGGAGTAATACCAACTGGGCAATTTTCATACCTGCTGTCAGGGTGATGATGTTCCAAGGAACATCCCCCATAACCTTAATTTCTGCAGTATAATCGGAATCTATAACTCCAGGAAGGACTTGAAAACCCTTCAGAGACAAGCTAGTGTATCCTAACAACAGTCCCACTGTGTTGTCA
>NW_006955551.1:0-686 GCF_000164805.1 Carlito syrichta
CGCATATGAGGACTACTATTACCTATGTTCCAGCTTCTAACCCTGATTTTTGTTTAGCCCACAGCAGATGGCCTGTTTATTTTAAGGAATGAGGACTGCTATAACCCCGATTCTTTTTCTTCTTTGGCAAGGGCTGTGAATTTTTCTGTATATTAGGACTCTCATTAGATACATCCTGGGTCAAAACTCTGATACTTTTAGAAGTTTCCACGATGCTCTGTAGAATTTTGGGATTGAGGACTCATGTAACCCAGATTCCTTATTCTTTCTTATCAAAAGGTCATGTAGTTGCCTGTAAATAAGGACCCCATTTTCCAGATTCATGCTCAAAAACAACATGATTCGTGTTAAGCCCATAGCTAGATGACCTTAAGTTTTTTGGTTTGAGGACGTGAGTAACGCAGATTCCTTATTCTTACTTAGCAATAGGCAGTGAAGTTTCCTGTATGTGAGGACTCCCATTACCCGGATTCCTACTTCAAAAACCTGATTGGTGGTTACCACTTAGGAAGACGGCCTGTAGTTTTGGGGCTGAGGACTCATATAAGGAAGAGTCCTTATACTTCATTACCAATATATCTTGTAGTTTCCTGTATGTGACGAACTCCATTACCCAGCTTCCTGCTTCACTCTGCAGATGCCGGGACAGTTCCTGGTTACCGAGAATTCCAGTTTTGTGAATGTCA
>NW_006955552.1:0-941 GCF_000164805.1 Carlito syrichta
CGGCCTGGGCCACCAAACTCGGCTGATTTTTTGGTCTTCTTTTAAAGATGAGGTCTCGCCAAGTTGCCTGGGCTGGTCTCTAACTCAGGGACTCAGGCCATCCTCTCGCCTTGGCCTACCAGAGAGATGGGATGAGAGGCATGAGCCCATGCACCCAGCCTCCACACCACTCTTGGGGACCACTGTGAGACCCGCTCCCTTCTGACATCCTGGGACACTAGAGAAGGTGGCCATATTCTCTGCCAAGCCCTTCACGGGGAGAGCACCTGGTGCATAGCCCTGTCTCTGCCAGGTGGCACTCACCACCACACTCCTCATTCCCCAGGGTGGACCAGCCTGCTCCTCAATGGGGGTGCCTCGGTGAAAGGGACAGCATGACTCTCAAACCTTCGGTGGGGCAGTGTCGGCCGGGTGACTCACACCTGTCTTCTCGGCACTTTGCGAGGCCGAGACAGGACGATGACCAGAGCCTGGGATCTTGAGACAAGGCTGGAACCATAGCAAGTCACCACCACGACCCAAGCAAAACCTGGATAACCTTGGGTGAGGGCAAGACTCGGGGGGAGGATCACCTCTGTGGCACAGTTGAAGACCAGGAAGAAAGACCAGGATATCAACCAAGTGGAAAACCTGTTATCGCAGCAGTTTGGGATGCCAAGGCCACAGCATGGCCTGAGTTGGGGGTTTGAGATCAGTCTGGGCAACCTAGTGAGGAAAAAAAAGAAAGGAAGGAAGGAAGGAACGAACGAACGAAGGAAGGAAGGAAAGAAAGAAAGAAATCCATTATCCTGCAAACTTTCTGCCCTCAGTTCTTCACCCTACCACCCCACATGTTAGGGACCCCCAATCTCGGCACCTTCCAGCCCTAATGTCCCAAATGTCTGCCTCTGCTTTGTTGCAGGAGATCCTGACCCTCTCTGGCCACATTCCTGCTGCCTCTC
>NW_006955554.1:0-855 GCF_000164805.1 Carlito syrichta
GAAATTATATCACTGATGCCATATGTATACACTAGTCATATATAAAAGAAAGGGATACTTACATATGCACAGATACATTTAACATAACCTGTTTTCTTCTCATACTCTTATCTATCTATTTAAAAAAATGATTACAGTTTATCTAAATCTTTACTTTTTATAAAAGGAAAATTTTATGATGGTCTAAACAACCATCTTGATTAAAAAACCGGAAATTTTGGCATTCCTCCTTCAATAAAGTTCCTAGAGGTATAAAAACAAATAAATACATGCCTCTATTAGATAGAATAATTAGAGACAACCCACTCTTGAAAATGAGGTTTCAACAAGATTTGGAGGACAAGGTAAGAAGGGGGGGAACGTGAATCTAGAAAAGGCAAGGAAAGCAAAGAAAGGAAGTCACAAGAGTGTTTTGAGGAGGTTGGTGCCTCCCTGAACCTGCACTTGGAGAACCAGAAAGCAGGACTGTTACTCAGAGATTGTGGTTGAGTACAGCACTTATATTTTTCTAAAAGAAATGCCAAATCTCTCTCTCTTTTCTCTCTCTCTCTTTATCTCTCTCTCTCTCCCCTTGTCTTACACACACACACACACACACACACACACACACACACACACACACACACACATTTTTATGCCCATGCAGTAATAAATATTTCAGAAAAAAAATAAGTGAAAATTAAAGTTTTAAACCCCAAGTTTATAAACTTGGATAAGTTAACTTACAGTGGTTTTTCAGAAAGCTATCAAATACATGAAACCAGAGATTACTCCAGATATTAAAAAAAAAATCAGTTTAAAGAAGAATTTGATTTTAGTTAAAGAATATTACTTCTGTTCATGTTTATGTTTCAA
>NW_006955555.1:0-799 GCF_000164805.1 Carlito syrichta
TTACTTTTTCTTGTATACTCTCACCTTAGATCCACCCTCTCTGTCCTTATAGAACACTTTTGGTGTCTTGCCTCCTCCACAAATATTCTTAGGCAGATGTGGCAGATTGAATTTTACAAATATGTCTGTGATACCATTTCTAACCCCATAAGCTTTCTCAGAATCTTTCCCCTCCTGTCAAGAGGTGGAGTCTGTGTCTCATCCCCTTGAAACAGTAGGTCTTTGTGACTAGCTTGACAAAAAAAAGTACTGTGTGACTTGCTAGGGCAGGTTGAAAAAGGCATTACAGCTACCTCTGGACTCTGTCTCTTACCCAAGACATGTGCCTTTGAGCCCCTGAGTGCTTCAAAAACTTGAGAGACCTAATGAGCATCACTCAGCTAAGCCCAGTTAGCTCCTAGAACCATGAGAGGGAAGAATAATAAATGACTGTTGGTGTTTTAAGTCAGTATTTTGGGGTAGTTTGTTGTGTAATGATAGATAGCCAAAACAGTAGGCACCACGAAAGTCATTTTTTAAAAGTGATAGTCTCAGCCAGGCTCAGTGGCTCAGCCTGTAATCCCACGCCTTTGGGAAGTTGAGGTGAGTGGATTGCCTGAGCCCATGCACTCCAGTCTGGGCAACAGAGTAAGACTCGAACTCAAAAAAAAAAAAGTGATAGTCTCTTTTTAATATTTTTATTTCTTGAGACAAGGACTCACTCTGTCTGACAGGTCTCACTCTGTCACTAAGGCTAAGGTGTAGTGACACAAGCATAGCTCACTGTAGTCTCCAACTCCTGGACTCAAGTGATGCTCCG
>NW_006955556.1:0-346 GCF_000164805.1 Carlito syrichta
AAACTCTTATATGACATTCACATTAATTTTTATAAAATACTTCAAATGTTTGCATGTACCAATTGGGAATAAGGCAGCAGGTTTACTTTGAAGAGTCATCATAAAATAACAAGTAGCTTTATGCATTTTGATTTTTTCTAACATATCAATAATGTTATTTTGTTGAAATATTTGTGCAGTTCCCATTAGCTTAGTGTTATGGGGAGCAAAGGAGGAGGCAATTGACCTAACAGGGGGAAAGGTTAACCTTATTAAAATAAATGGGCTCTTCGAGAGGTTTTTTTGTTTTGTTTTGTTTTTGAGTTGGAGTCTCACTCTGTCACCCAGACTGGAGTGCAGTGGAAAG
>NW_006955557.1:0-793 GCF_000164805.1 Carlito syrichta
ATTCCTTTATATGTTTATCCAAAGTAAAGATTAGTGTATGTATTTTCACAGTAAGTGACTTTCATAGTTATTCTTTAAAAGCTAACCACTGTTGTTTGGTCAAATAAATGGGCTTCATATTCCTGCTATCACTAGGTACAGTCTATAGTTTTAGTGAATTTATGGCCTTTTTAATTAGACTAGTGATGTGGAACCGAAATCAAAGTAAACCTTGTATGCATTATGTTTAGTTTAAGTGAAACTCCTTTTACATTTATCTCAAGACTCATTAACTGAAAATAGATACTGTCTTTGGCTTATTCGTTTCTTCTAAAGACCGCTAGATGGTGGTAACTTTTAAAACATATGTACGTGAACGAATTTTCTTTGTCTTGCCCCTTTTGCAAATGCTATAAAAGCTTTCTGTTAACTAATAAAGAAGATCATCTGTTCAGGAAGCAGGTGTCCGGGAATATTGTGTCCGTCTTTCACCTATCCATCTCTCCTTCAGGAGATCTCACGACCTGGCAAAAGGGGCTGAACCCCTTCACCCCACCAACGTGGTTTGTGAGTCACACCCTACCTTTCCCTGAAGTTACACCTGGGAGGAGTGAGTGGATTCATCCAGGGGATCGAGGCGACTAGAAAGGTGGGTGCCCTGGTGGAGACATGCCCTTGCACCAGATGCTAACCTGAGGGGGGCTCGGTGGATGACTCTGGTTGCTCTCTCTGGGGTCCTGGGGCATCTGAAGGGAGTAGGCCTAGCGGTGGAACCCAGAGTGGTGTGAAGGCTGGGTGGGGGGCTCACGCCTGT
>NW_006955557.1:2279-3005 GCF_000164805.1 Carlito syrichta
TTTTTATGAGTCAGAGTCTCACTACATGGCCAAGACTGGAGGGCAGTGGCTCGCCTCCAGACACTGCAGCCTCGACCCATCAGGATTCAGGGAACATTCCCCCACTGGCCTTCCGAGGAGCCAAAATGACAGATGCGTGCCTCCACGCCTCACTAATTTGTGATGGAGGGTACAGATGAGGTCTCACTGAGTTGCCCTGATGCATCTCGAACCAGCAGTCTCAGGCCAGCTGCTGGTCTCGGCATCCCAAAGCACTGGGATGGTGAGGTTGAGCCCTCTTACCCAGCCTCAATACTTCATTCAAAACAAACCAGAAGGCTGGGCAAGGCGGCCGAAGCCTGGAATCCTAGTGCACTGGGAGTCCAAATCAGGAGGATGGCAGTATACCAGGAACTTAAGGCCGGTCCGGGCCATGCAGGGAGACCAAGTCTCTGCACCTACCAAAACAGGGTGTCTGAGCACATGGTGCCATTGCCTTGGCTACTCCAGAGGCTGAGGTGGGAGGATTGCCAGAGCCCATGATTTCAACTCTGGCAGAGAATGACATTTGTGTCCCTGGACCCCAGCCTGGACCACAGAGCCAGACCCTGTTCCCCAAATCCTGAGAATCGTACACAGATTATCAACTGTACATGATGTGTTCAAAGGGCCACTGGCTTTAGAGTCAGAAAAAATGGGGCTGGTGAGAAGAAATGTCCCTGGATGAGGGATTTGTCCTTGACCTTG
>NW_006955558.1:0-630 GCF_000164805.1 Carlito syrichta
GTGTACGAAATATCCCTGACAGACATGGCGGCTCAAACCTGGAATCCCAGCACTTTGCGAGATGGAGGTGAGAGGATTGCCTGAGCGCAAGGGTTTGAGACCAGCCTGAGCAACATGGCAAGACCTCGTCTCTACAATATATCAAAAAATTAGCTGGGAGTGGTGGCACATGCCTGTGATTCCAGCTACTTGGAAGGCTGAGGCAGAAGGATCACTGAGCCCAGCAGGTCAAGGCGACAGTGGCCATTAGTGTGCTTCTGCACTCTATCCTAAATGACAGAGTGAGACTCTGACTCCAAAAAAGAAAAAAGAAAAAAAAATCCCTATTGTTAGAAAATACACACTAAATATTAAGATACACTGGCAATAAGTTATACAGTCTTTTCTTAAATCCTTTAGAGAGACAAAGAGAGTGAAATGTGTTGAACATTATTAAATTTGGGAAATATGAATAACAGGTGTGCTGCATTTCTATAGCTTATTCTTGCATTTTTTGTGGGTTTTTAACTATTTTCAAATAAAAATCTAAAAATGTAGCACAAGCACTGCATGTATTCATTACTTTCAACTTTTCAGCTTCCAGTGAAATTCTGTGCAATGAAGTTTTTCCTT
Organism: Carlito syrichta; assembly: GCF_000164805.1. Classification (NCBI taxonomy): domain Eukaryota; kingdom Metazoa; phylum Chordata; class Mammalia; order Primates; family Tarsiidae; genus Carlito; species Carlito syrichta. The sequence continues at coordinate 613 of NW_006955558.1, forward strand.
CCCACAATTTCATTTTCC
>NW_006955559.1:0-713 GCF_000164805.1 Carlito syrichta
CACTGCAGGTCTACCTTTCAGTTTATGGTGATAGTCTTGAATCCTAACATACTCTATTGTTAACTGGAGGAAGGATAGTAACAGGTCAAATGTCCAAGAATTCTTGTTCAGAATATCTGGGATGGAGTCTGAGAACCAATACTTTTTGACAAGTGCCTACCCAGATTATTCAAGCACAGTCGGTCTGTGGGCAACATTTGAGAAACTCAGGTTTAAAGGAATTCTGTACTGCAACTTATGAAGCACATTTTACAGATATACAAACTGGGGTTCAGGAGGTGAGAAACGATATAGCAATTTAATTATATAGTGAGGACTGAGGACCAAGAACCTAGGCATGGGGAGTGGGATTTCCCAAAGTGAGCATGGCACTGAAGAACAAAGTCTCAATGAAAAAGCTCACCCGTTTTCAATTTCCTTTCATTCCTACTATTAAGATAAAAAGAAAACCTGAGTTTTGTTTCATCTGTAAGATACCTATAGCAATTATTCATCTCAGTATCTCATCATTTCCTTTTTATTTTAAACAGAGAGAGCAAGAATCAGTCTCAGAACCCTGTGTTGGCCATGGGATATGGTTAGAATATAATGACATGGTTTTGTTACGTTTTTATAATTTTCACCTACTGATACAAAGGGATACTGGCTTTTCTATTCAAATAGTTGCTATGCTCTCTTTTTAAATAGATGCATTTAATTTAACAGTAATTTTA
>NW_006955560.1:0-585 GCF_000164805.1 Carlito syrichta
CAATCGCAAAAATCTAGAGAGCATCTTGTAAATTTCTAAATAGAATCAGAGTTTCAAACAGGATGTATCTAATGAGAGTCCTAATACATAGGAAAATACACAGCCCCTTGCCAAGGAAGAAAAAGAATCGGGGTTATAGCAGTTCTCAGTCTCTAAAATCAACAGGCCATCTTCTGTGGGTTAAACAAGAATCAGGGTTTAGAAGCTGGAACATAGGAAATAGCAGTACTCATATGCAGAATCTACATGATCTCTAGCTAAGGAGAACTAAGAAACATCTTTTACACGGTTCCTCTGTAACAATATCTACATGATACCTTCTAATGACAAAACAAGAATCAGGGTTTCCAAACAGGATTCTGGGGAATGGGAGTCCTCATATACAGGACATTACACAGCCCCTCGGTAAAGAAGAATAATGAATCTGTGATACATTAGTCCACAATCCGGAAAATTCTCAGGGTGTCTTGCTGCGGTATGAACAAGAATCAAGGCTTCAAGCTCGTCTCATGTTTCAGAAATATTTGGCTTGTGGGTATTATGAATCATCATTTTCTGGACTCCAGCAACATTCTGGTCCTCTTG
>NW_006955561.1:0-743 GCF_000164805.1 Carlito syrichta
TTCTAACAGACAAATTTCCTCACCTCGGCCTATGAAAAGAAAATCATGTCTGCTGTTCATCAGAGGTCCAGAGCCATATTTTCTCTTCCTTAGTCACAGGAGAAAGTCTTCTAAGCATCAACATACAAGATTTATGGAGCCAAGACCTACACCAAAGATTTCAAGTTGTGGATTACAGTATTCATTCAATGATGCTTTCATACCAGGATCAGGAGGTTGACTGTCTGCAGGTGTGGGCATTCTAATCCCAATCAGTAGATGAAAGATGAGCATCTCTAGAACTCCCCCACCTGCAGAAAGTCTTATCCCACCTGTTAGTGCTATCTCTGTAAAGATGAAGTTATGAACACAGATGGCTAAAAGTCCTGCCTAGCTGACTTCCCTGGTCCAGTCTGCCCATCTTTCCTCTACTCTTCCCTCTTAGCCTGGGAAAGTCTCAGTTGGGCAAACCCCAACTCAAAGGGCCTGCCTTCCACGAGATGATCTCCAACCACCCGAGCAAACAGTGCTCTGACTTTCTTCTCCACTCTCAGGGCAGCAGCATCACCCATCGGGTGATGAAGTTATTGTATCCATGTCTACACATGCATATCTTAACTTCTGTGGTGGGTGATAAACTGCTTGAAAGCAGAACTAAGTCTGATTTATTGATGGATACTTCACAATTGCAAGCAAAGCCCTTTGTCCATGAGTGCTGTGGCCAGAAATATTATAGATATTACTAATTCCCTGAATCTCAACTG
>NW_006955562.1:0-752 GCF_000164805.1 Carlito syrichta
CCAGTTACACTCCAGATCACTCCATTGTGCCCCAGGCATGTGGACCCTTCCTTGGGGAGCCATCGACCCCCATTGTGATGCATGTGGGAGGTGTCTTTTTCATCAGCAGAGTCTCCATCAGCCAGGCTGGAGTGTGGCAGTATGATCATGTCTCCCCAGGTCTTGACCTGCAGGGCTAAGGCATTCCTCCATTTTGGCCCCCAAGCAGCCAGGACTCCATGGGCCACCAAGTCTGACTCTATTTTGGGGACCTCACACTGAGACAAGGTCTGGCCATGTTGCCAGGCTCGTCTCCGACACCTGGGCTCAGGCAGCCTCCTTACTTGGCCTCTATGGGTGCAGGGCTGAATGCCGTGAGCCACGGTGCCTGTTCTGGGCTCACATGCAAAGGATGATGCAATGCAAAGGATCACCACAGGATAGAAGCCATCACATCCCGTGTAGCCAGGACTGTGGGTGCCACCATGCATGAATCCATTGTTTGCATTCTGGGGAGCGACGAGGTCTCTCTACGTGGCCCAAGGTGGTCAAGAACTCCTGGTCTCCAGTGGTCCCCCGACTCAGCCTCCCAAATCCACAGCTCGATTGTCTGCCAATCCATAGTCTTTCGGGAACTATAGGACAAAGACTGGGTCTCCTTCCCAAATGATCTCTGTCTGTTAATGATGATCCCAACCCCATCCACAAATGGATGCTCTCTTTATACCTTTTTCCCTTTTTTTATTTGAATTGGAGTCTTAATTCATCACCCA
>NW_006955563.1:0-754 GCF_000164805.1 Carlito syrichta
CCTGGGAAATATGATTATGGTCGTAGATGGTCCCAGGAAACAAAAGGATTTCTAGGGCCAAATCCTAGATTACAACTAACAAGAGGACCAGAAAAATCCTGAGAATCTGTAATGACAGATTTAGCGTATCCACGGAGCAAGTAGCTCTGAAAATGTATGGACCCAGAAGACCAGATTGCTGATTAAACCTTATCAAGAGGCCCTGTAGATTCCAGGAAATGAGAACTCCTAGATCCGGATTTCCTTTTTATTCACAGTAAGATGCCCTGATTATTCCTGTCGATTTGGTTTCCAAATTCAGTATATCCAAAGACAGATGCCCAGAAGTTTCCTAGGTTCGTGGATTCCATGATTCCTGGTTACCATTAAAAGTACTTAGTAAACATTTGGCAAGTGCAAAACCCTGGTCCCGTTACAAAATCAAAAGAGACATGGAAAGGGAAGTATTACAGGTTTCACCTTTGGACCAGAGTTACAACGAAATACGGCAAGAAGATTCTTTTTGTCCTGGAATCTGGCCATAGTTGCTCTCAGGAACCTAACGGACTTAGAGTGCAAAATACAATTTACAGTTTTTAAGAGGACCAGAATGTTGCTGGAGTCCTGAAATGACTGATTCATAATATCGGAATGCTAAGTTGCTCTAAAACATTTGGGGAACTCGGAAATCTATTTCTTGTTTTTCCCATAGTAGACAACGTGGGAATTTTCTGGATTGAGGATGCGTACAGCAATGATTCCTTATTCGTACTTA
>NW_006955564.1:0-768 GCF_000164805.1 Carlito syrichta
ACATATCTGCATTGCCCATGCTACTAGGACAGAATTTATGAAATTCTTAATGCGTTAGGAACCTTGGGTTATCTAGGATTTTAGTGGCTCTGACCAGAGTGGGAGCAGCAGATGCTGTGAGGAGGTTAGATTCTGGATCCATCTGGAATATAGAACCAACAAGTTTTCTGACAGATGGGTGGGGGACACGAAGAAAGACAGAGGCACATGGGATGACTCCAAGTGTTTTTACTTCCAAACAAAGGAAAGATGGAGATTAGTAAGGTGAGATGAAGTAGACAATGAGTAGAGCAAATTCCTGGGGATATGAAAACTTAGTTTGAACATATCTACTATCCCTCTAAGTAGAAAATTAGAAAGTTGAATAATTGACGGAAGAGCTGGGGAGAAAGCCATTTTTGTGTGCCTACTTGGTAACAGGGACTCTATATTCATGACCCCCTTACATTCTTCACAAGCCCCTGTATTAGATATTTTAACTCTGCTCTGTTTTATATTGTTTAAGAGATAAATCTTGAGTATCAAAGAATTTGAATAACTTGGTCAAGGTACTACAGCTGGTAGATAGAAAAACTGAAATTCAAATCCAGGTTGTCTGATGAGAAGGTAAAGGCCATGCTTTTTTTGGTAAACCATGCTGCCCCAGGTAAATATCCTTTGCATCTTTTTACACTATGGAGAGGAGAATATCTCACCTATTTTTGTTATTATGATATAAGACCAGGTGCAATGGCTCAAATCTATAATCCCAGCTCTTTGGGAGGTCAA
>NW_006955565.1:0-772 GCF_000164805.1 Carlito syrichta
AATGTCTGATCCATACTTAAATCAGTTCCTGTAGTAAAAGAGAAGGTCCCATTATGATTGGCCTTGTTCAGGTCATGTGACATTGACCTTTACAATCGAGATAAAAGATAGTGGTAGAAAGGTACTGTACCAATCTTACCAGGCCCTTATAAATCTATGAGGTTTGCATGAGTAAGGAACATTCACCATGAAAGGATGGATGCCAAGTAGTGCTAAGGTTTACAATATTCAAGATATGTTGAAAATTAAGACAAAGCATGATAAACCAGCAATTGTTACTATTTTTTTGTTACCCTCCTCTGAAAATTTCCCCTCTAGTTTGTCCTAATATTTATTTAATGGTTATTTTTAACTATTTTTTTAATGCTAATAAAAATAGGTTTAAAAATTCAAGATAATTCTGGAGTCTTCATTTTCAGGGAAGGTCTTTCTTTGGACATTGAGCCCAAGACTTGCACTCTGTAACTAAGGTATGCATGCGACCCAGTTGGTCTGGGCATTCCTGCTTATTCCTGTTGTCCTGGCAGTTATCCCATTTCACTCTCAGAAGTATCTTGGTTTGGTTGATGCACATTATGGTCACCCAGCCTAAAAGTCAGCACTTACACTTGAATGATTTTGATTGTTGCTGTTTGCTTTACAGGAAAATAAGTTTTCAGGTGCCAAATCTGATTTCAAATAGTTAAATTTATAAATTGCATGCTATATAATTTTTCCCACGGTAGTAAAATAGAAAGCATTTTGTACGGATACATTTGTCTGGATTATCTTC
>NW_006955566.1:0-1290 GCF_000164805.1 Carlito syrichta
AAAAGGAGAAGACACGGGAGGAAGACAGCCATGGGAAGAAGAGGCAGAGACTGGGGAGATGCAATCATGAGCCAGCAAACACCTGAGCCACCAGCAGCCTGAAGAGGCAGGCGGCATCCTCCTCTGGAGGCTTGGGGGAATATGGCCCTGTGGTCATCTTGAGGTCAGACTTCTGGCCTCCAAAATGGAGAGAATGAATCTCTGTTGTCTTTAGGTTTAAGGTGATTGATTCTGGGGGACCAGGCCGGCACCCCAGCTCCTGCCCTATGCTGGGTCCACATGACTCAGCCAGGACAATCTGAGACCTTCCAACTCCATGACCTCTGCTTCCCACCCACTGTATGCCATTATTTGGAAAAATAAACAAAGAATGTTCCAGGAGTGGGCAGGGATGTGCTGGAGACAATGGTGTCCCTGTGGTGTTCAGGCAGCCAGACTATGAGTGAGGAAGAGGCCAGCAGAGCCAGCCTGCTGTGGATGCAGGGACCTCAGAGCTAAAGCTACCCTGCTGTGATGCGGGAGCTGTGGGGACAGCTCTCAGACCCCCTTTCTGGGATGGCCCAGGTGCTCTGCTGGGTCTGTCCCACCCAGCTCAGTGTGCTCCAGGAAATGTGGAGTGTGCTGACAGTGGCACACAGCTGTCCACAGCAAAGGAAAGGGCATGATTAGACTGGATCTGGATCTCATCTGGGGACAAGGGCTGCAGGGGGCTTCAGGAGTGAGTGAATAGAAGCAAGAGCATGCTCACGTGTAGTAAGACTCTCAGAAGAGTGTGAACACTGGAAGGCTGACCACACTCCTTTGTGGCTCATTCATCATTCAATAAACACACCCTGAGGATGAACAGAAGTCACACCCTTGCAGGAGCCAGCCAAGGTTCTGTCACTCAAGGGAGGGCTCCTCTTCACAGGAGTGGCAGGGGACACCCACATCTGTAGATAAATTAAGGTGAAAGGAAGCCTGGAAAGGGCAGGTGGAGACTGGCTGGTTGTTGTGAGATGGTCTCAGGCAGTACATTCATCATGCAATTTGTGAAGGCCCTTGCAGCTCAGAATTCTGTCCTGTAAAGACGGGATCATTTGGCTCTTCCTTTGGAAACCAGAATACTAGTGGAGGAGGTGAGAAAGAAGAGGAAAGCCTTGCAGAACACTGGGCGCAGAGGGCTTCCTGTTCCTGGGCTTCCAGCCAAGCCTCCATTGCCTCACAAGACTGTGCTCCCTCCTGTTCTGCAAATCCCACTCAAGTCCAGCGTTCCTTCCCAGAGATGCCACTGTAATCCCAAGGGCTGAA
>NW_006955566.1:2142-19882 GCF_000164805.1 Carlito syrichta
CATCTATCCATCCATCTATCCAATACTGTTTACCATGCACAGAACACATGCAAGGCACTGAGAGGTCCTGGAGACACCAACAGAGGCTTCAGCCCCAAGGTGGAGGCCGTAAGTCCCTGATGAACAAAGGCTGACTCTGCTAGCCCAAGCCAAGGATGAAGCTCCAGGCGACTCACTGGGTGAGGCCACTGACTGAAACTTTATTTTAGAACTGGGTAGCAGCATCACCCATATGTGTTTTTTGAAGCACCCCTGCCTGCTGTACATGTCAAGATGAGCCAAGCAGACCTAGGGAAATTCCTCTTAGCTCAGACCCTACGAGAGGCCAGGGTCCCACCATTTGTCCTGTCAGCAACTGCACCAGCTTCTGGGGCCCTCACATCCCCTTGCCAAGACCTACCCTCACCCTCCCAGGCAGCAGTGTCTCTTCCCAAAAGACCCTTCTAGTCCAGCTACTCTCCAGCCCATCCATGCCTGTGTGCCTGACATTCAAGGCACTTGAGTGGTTCCACCTTGGGTTTCCAGTGTCCTCCCACACCGTGACCTTTAGGACTCTGCCCACCAAGCTGCTAGAAGAGTTCATGGCCCTCCTGCTTTCGAGCCTTTGTATATGCAGCTGTCTCTGCCTAAAGCCTGCTCCCAGCCCCACTTGACCCCAAGGGTCAAGTCCTGTCTTCTAGAGCCAGCTCAAAGCAGAAATCAGGCTCTCCCAGTGCACATCCCTGGTACTCCGTCCTGCATGTCCACTGTCACTTGCTGGGCTGAGGGCTCCTCGGGGACATGCACCCTCCCCCTCCTCTCCTCTCTGCATCCCCATAGTGTGGCAGGCTCCCCATCACAGACTGTTGGCCACGGTCCCAGGCCCTTATATTCAATTTATCAAGCACACATTCGGTAACGTTTTCTTGGTGCATCAATGATGTTTTCTTGATTTGCTCTGGAAGCAGTTTCTCCTTTTTAGTCATCGACATTTGTGTTCCTAAAAATATCCCTTTCTATGACACTTTAGTATTACAAAAGTTAACAATCAAAAGTCCATAAAGATGCTTGACTGACACTTGTGCCTGAAGGTTTTGTCTAACAAATTTTAGCAAATTCTTCCATGTCTGGCATACAAAATTGCACACATCAGGGACTCAATGTCACTTTTGTTAAAGGAATCAATGAAATAAAAATGTGATGCCAATAATGGTCTCTAGGACTGAGAACACTCAGGCTGGGAGCTTCTCTTCATGAACCAAGCTGATGAAGTTTTATTCAGTTAATCCTGCCCTTACCCCCAATCAAATCAGACTCCAGAGTGTGGGCGCCTGACAGTGGGAAGTTAATTACAAGCACAATGAGGGCCCTCAGGTGGGGACCAGTCTCAGCGAAACCCCATCTTAATGGGAAGGGGGCCAGCGGGATGTGACCAGAACCCTCTCTGCCTTCCACTTGTCTTCCAGCTGAATTCTGCCCTTCTGTGTCCTTCTGAGAATTGCGGCATGTGTAAAAGAAATGTGGTGGGGGGTAGTGAGAGGGAAGGTCTTTGTCCACTTCTGTCCAGGCCCCTCCTGGAGGATAGCAGTGGAACTTGGGTTTCACTTCAAGGCCAAGGTCTTTTGTGGTCTGGTCTCTCTCTTGCCACAAGCCCCCATCCCACAGTGCCTGTCTGCTGACCAGCTGTGGCTCTCTGGATGCTCCACAACCTGCCTTCACTAGCCCCCTGCTCCTTTGCACTTCTCCATCCAGTAAACTCCTGCTCAGTGGTCACTCCTTCTAGAAGTCTGTCCTGAATCTTGTCCAACCCAGCAGGCATGGAAAGTGCGTTGTGCAGCCAGCCCCAGGCCCTCTCCTTTGTCCTGGTGCATCTATGGTCCTGTCTGTCTTCTGTCACCCCTCTCTGTCCAGCAGCCTGCCCAGGGACACACCCAGGAATAAGCTGTCAATACGGAACATTCATGTGTATCATGGGTGACAGGCTAGCCATGACATCAACCCAAGGAGGGAGTAACTGATCCCTGTGGTGTAGACAGTGTCCTTGAACAAGAGATTGCTAGGGTACAATTCAACTGAACTGAACCCCGAGTCTTCCTCCAGATGAAAGCAGGTTCTCATGTGATAAATTGTAGGTCTCAGAAGGCCAGGTGAGGATTGTACTGACCATGCGGACCTTGACCAGTGCTGTGAAGACTCCAGCAAAGCCTGTGCAAGGCTACCCCACCATGGGCACCCTACCTGGGCACATGGAGGGCTGTATTCCACCAGCATTGCCTCCAGGCAGAGAGGAAAGGCTTGATGGCTAGCTAGATTCAGCAGCACAAATACTTGCCTCTCCATAGGCACCTGCTTTCAGATTAGCCCTCACCCTGGAGCCTGGCTCTGTGTATGAGGGGACCTGGCTCTGTACCCTCAAGGTCCTGGTCAGTTTGCACTGTGAGGGTCCTGGGAACCCAAGGATGGGGGTGCAGCAAGCTTCCTGGATGCCCCTGCTGGTCTCCTTCTTCCCCCCTTCCCTGGATCGAGGGCAATGTGTCCAGATGCCCATCCATATTCTATTGTTCTCAATCACCATTTAGAGCAAATTAGGGCCCTAACAGCAGTCACAGGTCTGGAGCTTTTCTCATGAATTCATAAATGGAGTGCTGGCAGTGTCTGGGTTTAATTGAACAGATAATGACTGGGAGCACTGAGCTGCTGTCTCCTCACGCAGGGAGAAGGCTGCAACGTCACCTTTTGAAATTGGAGGTGTGTTCCATGTTATCTGAAGACAGCTGAGCTCGGAAAGAAGTGGCCGGTAGAGAGGGATGCACGTTCACTCGGATGCAGTACAGGTGTTGAGGCTTACCAGCTGCCATCACATCTATCCCTGCAGGACCCCTAGCCTGGGTGGCAGAAAGATGCCCCTGCCCCACATACATTCCATTCACCTTTGTCTAACTGTTCCCTCTGCCCAGAAATCTCTTCCCCCAGGATCCTCGCAAGGTATCCTCCCTCACTCAGGGCTCAGCTCAGGCTCCTTGCAGAGACCTCTAGCCACTCATCACTCTTCCCTTACCTGCCTCCTCATTACTCTGACATCACCTTCCTTCAGGCACCAGATGTTGGTGGAGAAGTTATCAGGTTCCAAATATTGTCTTAGGCCTGAGCATGAGACAGTGACCTTGTCTAAGTAAAGCAACAAGTGTTCATGGTTCCATTGACCTGTCTCCCACTGACTTGTGGGCTCCACACAGGTTGGAGCACAGGCCATGGCTCTGTCTGTTCCCATGCTAAGTCTTGACATTCCTTTCACTAAGTCTGTTATCAGAGCCCCATCATGTGTCCCTAATCATCTCTCCCCAGAGCATCACAGCAACTACTAGGTTCTCCATCCTAGAGTTGTGCTTATGGTTCTCCTCAACTCTCCTCTCATCCATTCTTATCCCATTTGGATGGAGGGATGGACGGATGGATGGGTGGATGGATGGATAGACAGATGGATGGCAAATAAACAGCTGAATGAATGGATGAATGGATTGAAGGATGAGATGATGGGGAAATGAACGGAAGGATGGGCATATAGCAGGATGAATAGGAAGAAGAGAGAATGAATGGATGGTTGAATGGTTGGTTGGACGGATGGATAGATGAGTGGGTGGATGGATTGGTGGATGAATGGATGGATGAATGGATGATGGGTGGGTGGATGGATGGATGGGAGGATGGGAGAATGGGGGGATGAATTGGAAGATGAGGGGCTGAATGGAGGGATAGATGGTTGGGTGGACAGATGGATGAATGGTTGAATAGATGAATAGGTGGATGAATGAATGGATAGATGGATGGAGGAATGGGAGAATGGAAGGATGGATGGATGGGGGAATGGAAAAATGGAGGATAGATGAATGGATGGATGAGAGAATATATGGACAGGTGAATGGAAGTGTGGACAGGTCAATGGAACCATGAACACTTGGATGGATGGATGGATGCATGGATGGATGGATGGATGGATGGATGGATGAGAGGATATATGGACAGATTAATGGGAGTATGGAAGGATGGGAGGATGGATATATATAACTGGTGGATGGGAGTATAGATAAGATCACTCATTAGGTGACCCTGGACTACTCTCTGAAACAATCAAGTTTCCATTTCCTCATTTATTAGAAAAGACTCCAGGAGGAGAAGGAGTTTTCCCTGGGCCATGAACCTGCCTGGAGACACTAAATCTGCCAGCCCTGTAACTTCAGTACATCTTTGTAGCCTCTGACCTCTAGTCTTTTCTTTTTAAGAGGGCTGAATACAGGGATTCATTGTCTCTACCAATTCTTTCCCTCTGTCTGGTGAGAAACTTCGAGGAGACCACTAGCTGTGCCACTAATCTCAGAAGCATATTCCGTTCCCACCACATGCCTGTCAGGGATTATTTTTAAACAGCCCTGCAATGAGAAAAAATAAGATTTTTTTTGTAGGAATTCCCAGACTTGGCTGCGATTGGAATCACCTGGGGAGCATTTAAAAAAGTTGTAGGGGACCTCACTGCCATCCAATGTAATCAGAAGCTCTGGAGATGGGGTCCAGGCTTCATAATTTGCAGACATCCCCGAGAGACCCATGTGCAGCCAGGACTGGAGATCAGTAGCAAGAGACTTGGAAGCCCTTGGAGGCTGAAAGAAGCTACAGACGACCAACATGTTGAGAGCTGGATCTGTGTGGATAAGCAGGACCCCCTTGGAGGTTTGGATATGTCACCCCCTCTCTCAGCCAGCCAGGGAGTGAGGGAGATAAATGAACCACACTTAAGGCCTGGAGTCTGTGCCAACCAACAACGGGCTCCCAAAGTACTGAGTTTCTGTGAGAAAGGCCCTTGTCCATGAGATTAACCACACAAGCTTTGTCTCTGTCACTCTATTTTCAGTCTCTTGCTATGACTTTCATTATCATCATCACCAACTTCATCACCATTATTGTGATCACCATCAGTCGTCACCATCACCAACATCAACACCATCGCCATCACCACCAACATTACCACCATCACCACCATCATCATCATTGTGATCACCATCAGTCACTACCATCACCATCATCATAATCATCACTATCACCATCATTACCATTATCATCATCACTATCACCACGTCCGCCATCATCCTCATCACCATGACCACTGCCATCACCATCACCATCATCACCACCACCATCCCCACTATCACCACCACCTTCATAATCGCCATGTCTAACACTCATTGTCAGACTCTGTGTTAAGCACGTTGGGTTGCTCATGTCTACCCTCATGACTCTTCAGAGTACTGCTGGTTATATTTCCTATTTTAAACATTGTGGTTCAGAGAGGTAAAACTTGCTGAAGATCACACAGCCACCAGATGGGGAGTAAGGATTCAAACACTGAGCTGCCTGACCCCAGATCCAGTGCTTTGAGTAGGAAGGGGAAGATCACATGGGATATCCAGACCCAAACCCCTGGGTGTCAGAAAACAGCCTCATCTTCAACAATCTAATACCCACGTACAACACACAGATGAGATGACTAGAATCCAGAACAACCAAGTAGGACTAGAGAGTGCACTTCAGCTAGTAAAGGTGGATCTGGGTGAGGACAAACACAAGGCTGTGTCCTGCACTGTGTAAGCACAAGAGCATTCATTTATTCACTCACTACTTGCACAAATGCACTCATCAAACCTTCGTTACTGTCTCCCTAAGCCGGCATCCAGAACTATGAGCTTTCTATGGGTCTCACACAGATGGAGGGTAACTCCAGCCCTTAATGCACATGCACAGCTCTGCTCAGTGTATGTTTCTAGAATAGACAGTCATGAGCACCTGCTGAATTCCAGGCACCAGGCCTGGTCCTCATGGACACTGAAAGGTCTGAGGTGCAGGATGGGGGGATGGAGGAAGATTTTCTGCAGCCGGGCACAACAGGCCTTGAGTGTTGTGGGATGGTGAAGTCAGCAGGGCCCAGCCTCAGGACACAGCTGCCATAAACAAGGTTGTGACCTGTGGTCATGTTAATAGAGGCAGCTCTGTACCTGGAAGGAGGATAGTGAGTTGATGATGCTTGAACCTGGGCTCTTCACACAGAAGCCTTCTGATCAGTACTTGGGGGAAGGGAGGACCTGGGCATGTTCGGAAGAGGGTGGCAGAGTGATCAGGGACAGAGAACTGTGCCCTTCAAGGGACAACTGAGGAGGATGTAGACATGGGAGCTGGGGGCTCCAGTGAGGACCAACTGCTGTCCTCACACCTCAGTGTGGCTTCAGAGGCCCCAGGACACAGACTTTGCTTCTGATGCCAGGAGGCAAAGCCAGTCCCTGGGACAGGCGTCTACTCAAACCCAGCCCTGAGGCCAGCTAGAGGCATGAAGAGGCCACTGGCTTGGGCATCCCTGGGCCCCACTGGCAGAACAGAGTGGCATCCCAAGAAGTAGAACAGCATCCAAGAAACCCTGCAGAGGGGTTGTGCTTGGACAGGCACCCTGGGCCATGGCAGCCAGGGTATTTAGGGCCTCTTGTTTTGTGACTGTGGCAGCTGAGACCAAGAACTTGTTGGCATCTCCCCCAGAAGCCATTGTTGGGACTGGACCCCAGGACCATGGTGGTTGCAGCCCCGGCTCCTCAGAGAGGCCAGGCAGCCTCAGAAGCTGCACCCAGGTGGGGACTGGACAGCCCTCAAGTGGCCCTGACTCCCAGACCCACCACTTAGGAGAAGGGTGGCTTTGGGACAGCCACCACCTGCCTTCTTTCACCTTCCCAGTTAGAACATCCCCTGACTCAGGCCAGAGTGATGATAACAGCTGTGAGGCATGGATACCTGGCAGCCACCACCTCCTTGGTCACTCAACAGAGGCCAACTGAAGGCCCCAGAATGGGCTCCTCGGCTCAGGAGACTGAGGAAGAAGACTGGCCTGTGCCAGTGGGGTCTCGGGTAAGGCAGCATTCCTCGTGGTCAAAGGCAGCAGGGTGGGGGTCATGGTGACATGTCACGGGCCCATATTTGGCAGCTCCTGGCGGCAACATGCAGCCCTTGTTGCCTCCCAGGTTCCCAGAGGACCGCATGTGACCTGCTCTGACAAGGGATACTACACCTGTCAAATACCTGGACAGGGCCGGGCTGGACCATGGGGGACTCCAGGTGCTGAGGTGTGATCAAGTGATGCTCAAGATCCTCCCTCCAAATTAACTCTCTCCACATGGGCTGTCTCCTCTGAGTCATGGAGCCACCAAGCCACCAAGCCGCAGACACACATACAAGCCCCACATGTCTCCAAAGAGAAAGGCAGCCACGTGCTTTCCCTTGGGCATTGGATCCTTCCTCATCCAAGCCTGGACCAGGCGTAGCAAATGATGTCAAATGACAGCATCCAGCCAGGTTCTGAGACCTTCCAAGGGCTTCTGCCTCCCAGGACCCTGGCCTGCTCCTGGGTTACCACTCAGGGAATCACACTGAAAGTCTGCCTAGATTCCCCTTGTCCCATATCTGATGGGGGTGGGGCACTGCCTCTGCCACCGGAGTGTCCTGATTCCCTTCCTAGTCTACACATGGATCTGACCGTGTGGCCCTCCCCTGCTTCAGGACCTCCTATGGCTCTCTTTTCTTCAGGACTCTGGCTAGCTAGCACAGCATTCAAAGCTCTCTACTTGTTACCTCCACCACCCTATCGCCTAACTCTATACTGCTCCCATTTTCCTGAGTGAATTGCAATCTCTTCCTGAGGGCTTCCTGAGCTCAGGCTGCATCCTGTTCTAGAGTGCCCTCTTTTTTCCCTGGTGAACTTCTATTCATCCCTCAATGTCCATCACAAAAGATCCCACTAGCCCCAACCCCATGGAGCCTCCTCTTACTTTCCTAAGGAGAGTCCTGGGTTCACTGATGAGTGGCCAGCAGCTTCCACAGGGCTTATCTTAGCTTCATGATGTCGCCTAATAGTAAAGCTGTCTAGGTGCATTTTGCTCATCTAGACTGGAATGTGCCAGATTGTGTCTGGTCCATGGTGGCATCCTGGCTCCTAACTCACTTCAGCCCAGAGTAAAAACTCAACACATGCTTTTTGAGTTAGCTACTATTTTTGATTCACAATCAGTTCCAAAAAAACAGATAAAGAAATGAGCCACTCTTGCCTGTTTCCTGTCCTGAGTCCAGGGTCACCACTGTGGGGTTGGGCTACCTGTTTGCAGCCCCAGTCACCACACATCCCTGGTCCCCTCCTGCACCTGGGCTCCCAGTGTGATCACTGGGAAACCAATTCCATGCTGGTCAGGGGCATCAGTATGCAGGTGGTGCGGGCCCCTGCTAAATACTCACCAGGGCCGTTAGTATGCACCTCTAGTGCTTGGAATGGAGGACAAGAGCAGCACCCCATCTCCCCCAGCCGACCCAGATTCCTCCTTCGAAATTCGAAATTCAACAAGCACAAATCGCTGATCTGATTTTTTCAGCCAAAGTTAAACATAAAATTGCTTCTCCAGCCTCTAGTGTTTGTTGTCTTCAAGGTCTCTTCCAAGTGGCTCAGGGTCTATCCCTAGAGGCCCTGAGTCAGGAGCTTCCCACCCCTGGGACACCAGCAATGCCACTCACACCTCCACTCTGGCAAGGAAGCATTTATTAAGCACCTACTATGCACATGACCTACTATGCACATCGCCTGCTATGACTATGCACATCACCTACTATGGACATGATGGGGAGATTGTGGGCTTGGGAAGTGGCGACAGTAGGGGAGCAGGAATTTGGTTCGGCTTCTTCATGTCTTCCTCTGCTCTAGAAAAAGACCAATGTGAGACTGGGCAGAACCTTACCCTGTGCCAATGAGAGACAACCCTTCCAGCCGAACAATATTCAGTGTCTCCCTAGGACCCACAGCAGTAAGTACTGTCTCCTTGTCTCCCAGCTCCTAGTTCAGCCTGCCCACCACCCTCTGACCTCAGACTTCTCTGCCAGCCCCATCCCCATCTGGCCCCACCCTCTAGGACCCCACCCCCTCCAGCCCCTGCCTCTCCAGTCGCCTCCTTAAAGCCCTACCCCCTGCAGCTCCACTGGCAGACTCCAGAGGTGTTTTCGCAGGCTCTGTGAGGTTCACAGGATCTCTGTGTTCTCTCTTCCTGGACTGAGCTTCCTGCCCTTGAATTTTTCTCAGAAGTCCTGCACCCCCCATCCCTGAGGGAAGTCAGGCACCCGCCCACCCAGGTCAATGCACAATTTAGTTTCAGGGGAACCCTTCACCAAGACCCTTCACCAAGACACCTGCAACCCTCTGACCTCTCCAGAGGCCCAGCATTCAGCTGGCTATGTGTCCTCTCAAAACACAGCCTTGAGGGCCTTCCAGTTTCCTTGCTGCCCTCTCCCCCAGAGACCAGGAGGCAAAGCGAGTCAGGCACACACAGAAGAAGACACCTTTGCCACCACTCCAGTGCACCAGGCCTTCTGGCCAAGGCCTACATCTGTCAGCTTTTGAGGGAACTGGTGCATGTGGCTCCCTGTTTGCCACTGAGGGTGGAGCACTGCTGTCCCTCCCCACCTGAAGCCAGGCCTCTGCCTCCAGACCTTGCTGTGTTTCCTCTCTGGGATAAAGTTGCCCAGCACTGAGGCTGATCTACTCAGAGCTGACAGGCTGGAAATTAGACCAGGCATAACAGGTGCTCAGAGGACAGAACACCCGTTTGGGAGGACTAAAGGGGCTCAGGGAAACTTTCCAGGGACCTGCTCTGCATGATTCACTCCATTAGTCAATCAATACACATTTTTTGAGCACCTGCTATGTCCTGGTCTGGAGGATGTCAGGGTGCCAAGGAACAAGGGTGGGTGGGAAACTCTCCTCTGGCCTGGAGTTCAGGTTTTCTAGGGATGTAACACACATGCCTAGGGATAGACTCAACCTCCTCACTGATCCCTCCATTCACTCTCATGACGATGCCAGGGAGAGGGAACACCACTTTCCAGGGTGAAACAGAGCCCAGAGCAGTGAAGTCATTTGCACAAGGTCAACATGGAAATGCCAGGGTCAGTGAAAATGAGTCTGTAGGACACTGAAAGGTGCAAGATGACCAGCCCACCCTAGGGCGACAGCAGCAGAGCAGACAGTATCAGAGGAGCTTGGTCTCCAGAGACCGAACAATCACTTCCCTGCTTCCAATCCAAAACTTGGATGACTTCTGCTCATACAGAAAACCCAAGGGTGTGTATGTAACACCCCTCCCATCCCACCCAGCCTACCAAGGACTGAACAAAGCCTCTGGGTGCAGACGCCTCACCCCTGCCCAAGCCTCATTCATTCAGTCTGTGCTGGTTGAGCTCCTGCTAGGTGCTGGGTGCTGGGACTTGGGACAGGTGCACCCTGCATGGCAGGGACACCTGTGTGGGAGAAACAGGTTTGGGTGTGCCACTGCAAAATGACCTAGAGCTCTGGCAAGTCCTAAGGGTTGGCCTTACCTGGTGTGGGGGACCTGTTGTGTGAGTCACCATGACCCTGACAACTCCTGAGTGAGCAGCACATGGCAGTCTTCCCCACAGACTTGACCATGATGACCAAGTCTGTGGGTACCCATGGTGCTGGGGAATCTCAGAGTCCTGGAAGAAGGCTAGGAGTGAGGGTCATGGCTACTCTCCCGGGATCAGCAGCCTAGAGGTGTCCCCAATTCCAGCCACAGCCCAGAGGGTCCTCTGCCATCATGACTCCGGGGGCCAGCACCACCAGGCAGACCCCAAGAGTCAGAGATGGGTGTCTTAAAGACCCTCCTGTCAAACTCCGCATGCACAGATGAGAAGGGGCAGCATACCTGAGACCACACCTGTTCTGTGGAATCCAGACCCTGAAGGCACTGTGGGCCCCATCTACATCCATCCTGGGACCCCCCCTTCACAGAGAAACCCTGACCAGGAGTAGGAAGGTTCATTGCCCCATGAAGTCCAGGGGCCAGCACACTCAGCACCGACGCCCAGCACCCGGCACTGGGAGGTTGCTGCAGGAAAGCACCTTGTGGGAGCTTTGGATGTGCTGGGAGGAGCTCTGGGCAAAGGAGGGAGTATGCCCAGGAGATTCCTGACCAGTTCAGCAGCCCACGCCTGTCCCTGCAACAATGCCAATGTGCTGAGACCCCAGAGAGGTCTCTGGCTCTAGAAGTGTGGCTTAGGGCCCATAGTCCTGAGTCTCAATACCTCAGCTTCATGGCTTCTGTTGTCCCCAGTTGCTGTTCCCCACTCCCTCCCCCTGGCCTCTACATGTTCTGTCTTGTGAAGAGCTGCCAAGCACCTGGAGTTGGCGCCTCTGTGGCTGGAAGTCTTAGAATCTTTTGAGGTTTCAGATTGCGGGGGCCTGAGAAACTGGAATTCTGTCTCTCAAAGCTCTTGGGAGCTGTGTGATCCCAGGGAGCTGAGAGTTCAGTCCCGCAAGACCTTAAGTGTGCTGGGAGGGGCTTGCAGCCAACTAGTGACTGGTGAGCACCAGGGGCTCCACAGACACCTGGAGGCCTTGCCCTAACCCCAGGTGCGCTTCCAGACTTCCCAGGCCAAGACTGGCTCTGAGCCACAGTCCAAGTTTAAGGTCAAGTTCACCAGGGCCCAGAATCCATGTGTATTGAATGGTACCTCCCCACCAAAAGGTAAATTGATTTCTACCCACCCTCACACCTGCGATGTGACCTTATTTGGATGTCGGGACTTTGCGAACGTGACACAGACACACAGCCACATGACCACAGAGGCAGACATTAGAGTGACACAACTGCAAGCCCAGATGTGACAGGGACAGCTGCCACTGCCAGAAGCTAGGAGGTCAGGAAGGCTCCTCCTCCAGAGCCATCAGGGAGGGAACAGTCCTGCTGACATCCTGATTTGGGCTTTTGGCCCCCAGAACTGCAAGAGAAGGAATTCCTGTTGTCAGAAGCCACCCCACTCATCAGCCAGAGGAAACCCTTACATCTGCCACTCATTGTCCACACAACCAATGCTGGGGTCCCTGCTCACCTGCCATGAGGTCAGAGCTCCCACAACCTCTGACTCCTGCATACACCTCTCTCTCCTGCCAGTAGCAAATAGGTCTCTGTTTGAGAGGAGGGGAACTTATGGTCAGCCCTGCATGCCGGGAGGGAGTGGGTGCCAATCTCGCCCAACCCTCTCCCAGGTCCAGGGTTTCCCTGCGGCTTGGCTGTCAGATCCAGGCCCCACTGACCTGGACTGGCTTTTCCTCTCACCTGAGCAGGTACCCTGCCGCTGTGCCCATCTTGCATCCTGCCCTACTCAGGCACAGACCCCTACCTAACCCCAGAGCCACCCTTGTCTGCCCTACTGGCTGCCCACCTCTCCAAGGCCAGGCATGGCTTCTGTCCTTTCCCACGGCTGGGCTCAGCCTCCCTGGTGCTCCGTGGACATGGGAGTGCCCTTCTGAAGCACCCCTGGCTGGCCTCAGACTGTGCTGCCCACCCTCTGACCTGAGGTGGGTCTCCTTCCAGCCCTCCTTGATAAATCCCACCCCAACTTTGCAGAAGAAAGGGACTCCTCCCAGCTGACTGGGCATCTAAGGAGAGCCCTCTAGCCTCAACATCCCCTCCTGACCTCTTTGCTGCTGCACAGGTGGCAACAGGCACCCACCCAAGGACCTTTACCCTTGTCATGCCCTCTGGGGTGCCTTTCCTCCGGCATCCACTTTATACTGTTGCTGAGCTCATACCTAGTTTCCAGGGGACTGAGTACACCACTTTCCCCAACACCATGTCTACCCTTCCAAGCTGTCTGGCATTCGGGTAGTCACTTCCTGTTTGCTCAAGCTTGGTCTGCCTCCCCGACCCAGACATACATTCCTTGCTGTCTTCCCACTGAGTCTCCAGCTTCCAGCAGGGGCCTGGGAAATGTGTAAGTCCCATCCACAGGGCCCCGCATGGCCAGGTAGTAAGCTGGGTCCCAGGCAGAGGAAAGGAATGTCATCCACAGACCTAGAAAGGGCAGAGAGGAGGAGGCCACCATGGGAGTGAACAGGGAGCCAGTGACCAGGTGGAGGAGATGAGGGACAGGCCAGGTGATGCTGTCTGGAGTCCGACATTCCTGCCCCCACTGACTCAGTGTTGGGGGAACAGGAGAAAGAGGCATTGGGTTCACAGGGACAAGCCCCTTCTCTCCACATAGTAGGGCCATGAGGACATGGGTGAATGGGGGTAAGGAGGCTGTTGGACACATCAGGAAACAGGGGGTGAGTATACTCACCCTCAATCAGCAGCAGAGCCTTCCTTATTCTGCAGTAAAGATGCACTCCTTGAAGCAAGTTGTGCAGCCCTGCCCTCCCAAGAACAATTCTCTGGGTTGAAAGTACTGTCTTCTGCTCCCTCCTCCCCTGCCCCAGGCTCCAGGTCAGGGTCCCACCCACAGAGCAGCCTCACTGGCCCTCCCTTTACTCTGTGGTTTGTCTTTATTCAGGAAGAAAAAGTCAATCACTGTAAGATAGCTTTTTGAAACAAATGGAATTTATACACATACACATACAAAATTCAACAGATGCTACCATTTGTTAAATTGCGGGTGCAGACACATATTTATTTTGTTCTTTTCTGAGGGTTGAAATCAAAGCCTGCAGAGCACCCAGCACCAGGGACATCACTGGGCGACCCCAGCTGGGGCAGTCACCCGAAATGTCTTGGGGGTGTCTGTTGAACAGGGGCACACCCCTGCAAAGGCACACCCCACGGAGACATGCATTCTACACACCATCGGACATCACACAATGTTCATGGCAGCAATGTCTGGATAATCTCAAACTCTGGAAATAACCCAGTGGCAACTTTCCGGGACTGAACAGTCTGCTGTGTCCCCAGGAAGGTGAAGGAACAATGAGCAGCCACAGGGAACAGTATGGCTTGGTCTCATCAAGTTCCATGAGAAGTGGACATGAGGAGAGTGCCCGTCCATTCGGTTCACTCCACTAACATGAGGCTCAAGAGCAAGTGAAATTAACCTAGTGGAAATTGATCAGAAAAGTGTCATAGGATGACATTCTGCAATTTAAAAAGGAGCTGGCTGTTGCTTTGGTAAACTCTGGGGTAGCATGTGTCTGTTTAAGCTATGGCCAGGCCATGTTTCCTAGGTTTAGCCCCCTTCTTTATCCTGGGCAAGTGAATCTCCTCTCTTTCCTCTCTCCAATTTACTCTCTAAATAAACCATATTTACCAAAATAAAAATAATAAAAAATAAATTAAAAGAAGCTGTCAAACCTTGTAAACATGTGAATTTATCTTAAATACATATTACTAAGTGAAGGAAACCAGTCTGAAAAGCTACATCATGCATGATTTTATTTATTGGTATTCTGGAAAAGGAAAAACTATAGATAAACAAATCAACATTTGTCATGAATATATGGAGATATTATACATTATGTGCAACAGATTTTTTTATTACAGGTAGTGAAGCTATCATGTATAATATTGTAATGGTAAGTATGTGATGTCATGAATGTGTCAAAATTCCCAGAATATATAGCACACAGGATGAAACTTAATTTGTAAATATGCAAAAATAAACAAGAGATTAGCAACCCCAGGATAGAATGCAGACTATATAGAAAATATCTTGTGGCATTGGAAATATGTGAAACACCCTGAATGAATAAAGTAGGTCAAACCTTAGAAATAAGTTACTGGAAAATTAAAGGATAAAGAAACTGCATATGACACTGTACTCTAGTTGATAATTGTATTTCCAACAAGAATATACCCTATGCATTCCGACATCGCTTGACACATATCCTGAAATTGAACAACAAAGCGAATGGATGGTGTACTGTGAAAACCAATTCCTCACTGTTGGAGTGGAAGGTTATGGACAAGCAAGGAAGGAAAGTAGAAATATTCATGTGGTGTTGGATTGAGGTGGAGATGTCAGTGTGCTCTCATGATCAGCTTAACATAGTTACAAAAGATAAAGTAAGTATTTTAGAGGTGTATGCTTACATGGGTTGATGCACAAAGGCATATTTCCTAGATCCATTACCTGAGATGTTTTAGAAGAAATGACACCACACTAACAAGATATACGCTCAACATCAAAATTTGAGTCATAACACCATTCTGATATAGAAAGAACCAATAGTCCACAGAGAAATGACTAACTCTAGGGCTGGGGAAGAGACTATATGAATTAAGAATTCATTATAGTACCAGAAGATAAGGAAGTCAAAAAATGGCTCCTTTTAAAATTTATCTTTTTTTCTTAGTAAGTCTTGCTAGCTGTTTATCAATTATGTGCATGTTTCCTCTGTTTTGATTATCATTTTTTTACAGAATCAAAGGGTACATGCGCAATATTGATACATGAATATATAGAATAACGGTGAGGGTTGAGTGCACCCATCACTCAAATAGTGAACATCGTGCCCATCGGAAAATTTTCCTCCCACACTTCACTCCCATACTCTCTACTTGTGGAGTCTTCAGAATTGATAATTTCCCGTGTGTACCAACTGTTTAACTTCCACTTATATGGGAGAACATACAGTATTTGGTTTTTTTTCTAATTTATTTTATTTTATTTTATTTATTTTTTAGTTGGAATCTCACTCTGTTGCCCAGACTGGAGTGCAGTGGCCGCTCCTGGCCACCGCAGCCTCAACCTGCTGGGTTCCAGTGGTCCTTCCACCTCAGCCTTCTGAGTAGCTGGAACTCACTACCCGCCCAGTGGCTAATTTTTTTTTTTGATTTATTGTCGAGATGAGGTCTTGCCAAGTTGCCCAGGCAGGTCTCGAATCTGTGGGCTCAGGCAATTCACTCACCTTGATCTCCCAAAGCGTGGGATTACGGGCTGAGCCACCAAGCTCGGCTTAATTTATTTTATTAAGATAATTGCCTCCAACTGCATTCAGGGTGTTTAACCAACTGAAATATATATGCATGCAGAGGACTTAGAAACCCAGATTTTATTTATTAAAATTGTGTATTTATTTATTTATTGAGTCAGAGTCTCACTCGGTCACCCAGGCTGGAGTGCAGTGGCAATGCTCATGGCTGCTGCAGCCTTGACCTGCTGGGCTCAGGCAATCCTTCCTCCTCAGCCTTCCAAATAGCTGGAAGTACAGGCACACACTACCATTCCCAGCTTATTTTTTTTTATTTATTGTAGAGACGAGGTTTCACCCAGTTGCCCAGGTTGGTCTAAGCCCCTGAGCTCAGGCAATCCTCTTACCTTGGCCTCCCAAAGTGCTGGTATTACAGGCTTGAACCACCACACCCAGCATGTGTATTTATTCTTACATGTTTAACTTCAGTCACTTTCAAAGTACTCTGTGTTTGATGAAATACACCTATGGAAATGCTTTTTTCACTGCTCAAAACAATTTTTGAACTCATCAATTTTGATACCTTTTAGTGCTTCTGCCTTTTTTTGTTTCACCTCCTCCACATCAGCAAAACATTTCCCTTTGAGGACTATTTACATCCTGGGAAATAACAACAAAAACAAATTTGCTTGGGGTGAGATAGGGTGAATAAGAAGGGTGAGTTAGGGGGTAACAACATTTTTGGTAAAAAATTGCCGAAGTCTCAATGCAGTATGGGTAGTGCTTTGTCGTGGTGGAAAACCCAATCACCTGTTTACCACAACTTGGGATTTTTTTCCACAAATCATGGTACAATCTTCTCAAAAGTTCCAGATGAAAACTTTGGACAACCATTTGATCTGGAGGAACAAATTCAAAGCCCATTCTTCAAAAGATAATTTCAGTTTTTTGGGGAACCCCCAAATAGGGAGGCATTATTCTGTTATTTAAAAATTGAATTGTGGAACCAGAAGCCAAGAGTAATTCCACATAGCATATTTTGACACTCCTCCCTTTAAGAAGATTGTGCTTAAACCTCCACCCCTTCATTGTGGCATGGACACCTGAGAGAACATCTAGCTTTCTCTGAACTTCTCTCTGAGAATTTCAATATAACACCAAAAATGCATTATGGAAAAAATGATAATTTTACTGCATCATAATTTTTATAAAATTATGTAAAAAACACTGAAATAATAGAAAAAAGACACAGACTCACACATTACACTTACAAATCACATAGTTGGTAAAGCACTTGTGACATAATAATACATGGAAAATTAACACTCAACAGAAATGACAGCCTGATTTCTTAAAGGGAACAAAGATCTGAATGGAATCATCTTGGGAAAGGTATGAAAAAGGGTTCAAAGTGAATTTTCATTAAGGAAGTGTTAAATGATATAAAATGAGATACTGTTACACACCTATTTTAATAGCTAAAAGTCAAGGAACTAACTGTACTGAATGCTAATGAAGATATGAAGCAACAAGAACTCTCATTCACTGCTGTGAGAATACAAATGTCACACTACATACAAGATCATTGTCACAAAATTTTTATGGAGTTAGACTTACTCTGTAGTAAGGGGAACAATCCTGATACAAGGTATTTATCAAGCTGAATTAAAATGTATGTTCACACAAATATCATCACGGGAATACTTGTTTCTCTTGTTCCTTTCCTTCAATTGCTTAACCCTATTTTTTTTTTTTTTAGTTGGAGTCTCACTCTGTCACCCAGACTGGAGTGCAGTGGCCACTCCCAGCCACCACAGCCTCAAACTGCTGGGCTCCGGCGATCCTTCTGCCTCAGCCTTCCAAGTAGCTGGAACTAAATGTGCATGCTACCACACCCAGCTAATTTTTGATTTTTATTGATTTTGATTTTTATATGAGGTGAGGTCTCGCCAAGTTGCCCAGGTGGGTCTCGAACCCGCGGGCTCAGGCAATCCA
>NW_006955566.1:19902-34002 GCF_000164805.1 Carlito syrichta
CAGGCAATCCACTCACCTCAGCCTCCCAAAGTGTGGGATTACAGGCTGAGCCACCGCGCCTGACTGCTTAACCCTATTTTTAAAGGAAGCCTTCAACTTAACAATCTCTGACATCCCCTCAGCCAGCACAGCTGGCTTCTCCCTCTAGGTTTATGTCACTCTCAAGATGTGGGTTTTCACACTGCATCCTCTGCTTAGTAATACACAGCCATGTCCTCAGGTCTTAGATGGCTCAGCTCCATGTAGACTGTCCTCAAGGACCTGTCCTCAGTCATGGTTACTCTGTCTTGGAAATTCTGTCCATATCTTGTTTCATGAGTACCAGGGTGGATCCATCCTATCCACTCAAGCCCTTGTCCAGGGGCTATCACACCCAGTACATGCTGTAGCTGGTGAAGGTGTAACTGAAAACCTTGCAAGAGACCTTCACTGAGGCCTAAGACTTCCTCACCTCAGCCCCAGACTTCACCAGCTGGACCTGGTATTGGGCACCTGTGGAGAGGAGACAAGAGTGAATGAAATCCCCCTTGACTGTTCCCAGTTCCCTCCTCACTGTTGAGACTGGGGAGACAGTTCCCTTAGTTGCTGCCACCGAGAAGAGGATCTTCTATCTCCAGTTCACGGTGAGGAACTGTGCTCTTGGGGGCTTCTTCAGAGTAGGGTTTGTGAGAGTTAGGTGATTCTCTCATGCTGGAGTCCAGCTCCAACGGGTCAGGTTTTCCTGAAGGAGGGATGACATCAGCTCAGGAGAAAAAACTTGGACACTGACTCTGCTGCAAGCAGGACAAATGCCAATTTATTGTCTTTTTCAATGCCTTTTATACCCTAGATTTTGGCTTGCAACGAAAACGTATTTTTCATTTTCAAGGCAATCAGTTTCAATTTAATGGACTGGACAGGCAATGTATCTTTATTCATCCTGTTTTGATCTTAAAACATTATCATCCTAAACATTAACTATAGATCTTATAAACTCCTGACATTTTCTAATGATTACCATTTCTTAATGTCCATACAAAACTTACTTATTCCTATACCTACTACATTATAAGTCCCTATCAAGTTCTAAGCACTATAATTGTCACATAGATTAGCAAGTCACACCTATGACCTTCACACAGCAAATTGCAACTAGCTGGGGTAAAACAGCATTTTCAAGGTTTCTTAGCTGGAAGTTGGCCTGATTAGTTTTCCCTAACTTCACACCTGGTGTTTACAACCTGTGTCAATTATCCCCTGCCAAGGAGACTGGGCTTTAATGTTTGTAAAACAAAGGGTCTCCAGGCTCAAGTTATCTCAGTTACAATGCCTTAACCAAATTGTGAGCCTCCTTAACAAAGGAAAGTAAAGCCAAGGGTGCTCTAGTGGAAGAGTATACTTCTAACAAAGAAAATCCTTCTTTTACTAAACATTACTATTTGGTAAAAATTATTTTTCCCCTATAGAACTCTTTGCATCTTCCAACTCCCAGGTTTCCAGGGGCGAGATCAAGAGTGGAGGTAAAAGAAGCAGGGCCGATAGCTGCCCAGAGTTGCCCTGCAGCCTGGGGTCTTCGGCCTTCCAGACCCTGTCAGTGTGAAAGCCTCTGAGGCTGACTCCCGACAAGCCACCAAGCCCTGAGCCCCGCTGTCATGTATTCTTCCTCCCACCCCTGCCTACACCCACTTTCTTCTCTCTTTCCTCTTCCACTCTGCCCCCACCAGGGGGCACACTTAATTTTCCACAGAGAAAAAAGGAGGTTTTCTTTTTCTTTTTCTTTTTTTTGAGTTGGAGTCTCACTCTGTCGCCCAGACTGGAGTGCAGTGACCGCTCCCGGCCACCGCAGCCTTGACCTGCTGGGCTCCGGTGATCCTTCTGCCTCAGCCTTCCAAGTAGCCAGAATTAAAGGCACGTGCAACTCGCCTGGCTGATTTTTTTTTTATTTATTGTAGAGATGAGGTCTCGCTGCCCAGGCAGGTCTTGAACCCGCGGGCTCAGGCAATCCACTCACTTCAGCCTCCCAAAGGCGTGGAATTACAGGCTGAACCACCGAGGTTTTCAAAAAGAACACTTGCCCTGGCTATTTTCCAAGATGCTCTCTCCTGTCTCCAAAGTCCTGGAGTAAATTCCACCCCTCTTTGAAGGCCCAGTGGTTACTGTGAGGTGGGTCTGACTTGGGCCATTCACACCTGTGAGTCTGTATCAGTTACACACACTGATACAGACTCACACTTCTTAAAATATAAATGGTATCAGAATTAGTGAAATGAGACTATTCATACCCAGTAATGTGTCCTGGACTCCTGATTGCATGGGTGTACCCTCTAGTTTGCTTGTTCTGGACAAGAAACAGACTCATTTTATTTAGGGAGCTCTGAGTAATGTGCATTTGTACTATTTTCAATTTTGTACTATCACAAACCACAAGTTCACACTCTCACTATCAGTATGTGACAGTACTCATTTCCTTGCTTTCTTGCCAACACAGGATATTACAGGATTTGGATTTTTTTTTTCATTTTGTTCAGTATGATAAGTAAAACATGGTATGTAGTTGTTTTAATTTGCCTTTTTCTGATTACCCGTGATGGGCATTTGGTCATTCAACAAACAATTCTGGTGTGCCTTGCTGGGTGCCCAATGCTGAAGGAACAGAAGGGAACAGGATGGTCCTCATTCTCTAAAACAGTACTTACATTAATTACCCTAAGCCTGTCACCCATTTTTCTGAAGTTTATTTAACTTCTTAGTGATTAGTTGGAACTTTTCATGCTTTTGTAAGAATCTTTGTTACCAGATTCTATCCCTCTCATCTATTTTCCAATTCCTGTGACAATATGTCACACTATTTTAATTACTACTGTGTTAGAGTTTAATAGCCAATCTCTCTTGTTCTTCATTTACAAGCATGTCAAGGCTATTCAATTTCCAGTTGCCAGAAGTTGAGACTACCTATGTCAAACTCTAGGAAAAAAAAGTCTCGTTGAACAATATTAGGGTTCCCCTGAATCTAGAGACTCACTTGGGGAAAACTGGCACAGAAGCCTTTCTTCCAGAAGAGGACTGTGATCTGCACTTACTCTGCGTTTATTCAGCTGTTGTTTATGTCTTCTCATAAGTTTTTATTTCCATTTTCTTCTCATAGTTCTGTTCCAATGGAAAGTCTTCTAGGGATTCCTTCCAATGACTCTTTCTGCCTCTCCTTCCCTTCTGCCAGGAAGCCCATACCAGGGCAGTGGGCAGGTGTCCTAGAGAAGGGAAGCAGGACAGCCAGGCCCTGGTCCTGCAAGTGATGCAGGGTCATCCCACCCTTATTCTCTTTTGTTCCCTAGGGATCAGAGGGTGAACACCAAGACCTGGTGGATACTCAGGGAACACCCACTGTGGCACTGCACATGCATACACACACACACACACACACACACACACACACACACACACACGCACGCACACGGGCACTGAATCCCCCTGCAGCCACACCCACCGGTGGAAGAGTCTGCCCTTTCCTCCCCAGACCACCTCAGCAGAATACTAGGTCTCAGTGAGAAGGGGATGACTGGCAGCCAGGGAAGCCGTTTGGCACAAAAGCTGATAGAAAATTACTGGGAGCTGGGGGCACAGGCCCCCACCCCTCATCCACACTCACCCATAAAGACTCAGTTCCACAGTACTCCCATCCACCATGACAGGTCCACCAGCCATCAACACTCACCTTAATCCCAGGACTCTTATTAGTCCTCTGTCCCCACAGGGATTACACCCTAAATCAAGCCACCTTGGCACAGTCGACTCCCCAAGACCAACAGCTTCACCCCTTCAGGGCTGCAGCCACTAGAGCAGCCCCTACGTGGGCACCCTAGTTAGGGGAGGAGGAGGATGGGGAAGCACTACAGCAGTTAATGGAGTTGCAACTAAGGGGCCTGACCTCCAAAGGTGGCAATCTGATTTTTCTTGTCTCTGTTTCAAGGCCCTATCTCTATCCAGTTCTCCCATTCACCTCTTCTACCCAGGGGCCATGACTGAGCCCAAGTGTAGTAGAACATTAATACGTGGGCCAGGGTCCTCATGGGACTGTCTCAGTCACAGACCTGAGACGGGACAGCAGAATTTCTTTCCAGGAGGTGAAGCCAAATCCAGGATCTCCTACTCAGAGGGTCCCAGCCCAGCTGGCCCAGAGTCAGCTCTCACGTGATCCTCATACTTCCCCACATCCCCAAGTCCTGACCTCAGGGACCTTCCAAACAGAGACTTGGACATCACCCTCTACACCCTCACCCAACCATCCCATCCTACCCATCACTGTGTCTAGGGTTCTGGCCCCTGAGTATTTCTAGGGCCCATTTAAGGACAGCTGAAGGAGTCTCTCATTTCTCTGCTTTGACCCTTCTGTGGCCCCTACTCCTCCCCTAGCATCTGAAGCCTCTACACCTCAGGCTACTGACTGCTTTTTCTCATCTCCTCTGCTGCATGAGGCAGTTCACAACTCTCTGAGGGATCCCACCTTTTCCTATCCCCCAGACTTTCTTTCAAGCTCAAAAGGCCTTTCTTCATCCAGCAAACTCCTACTCGCCCTTCAAGACCGAGCTCCACTGTTCCCTTCCCAGAGCAAAACCTTGTTCCCAAGCAGAGTCAGCAGTTCCCATCCATGTGTCCTCCACTCCACGATTTCCATTTTTACCTGGTGCCTCTGGCACAACCTGTTATCTCCCTGGTCAACACCTGACCTAGATAGACCCACCAACCTACCTCTGTCCTGCTTAGACATCAGGCCAGGAATTGGGGGATACAGGTGCCCTGGGGCCAGCACCCACCCCCACACATACATGTATACACACACACACACACACACACACACACACACACACCAGGCTCCCACCACCTACTCTCTTACCTCCCACTCCAGGTTTCTGAAAGAATCCTGCCTAAATCCTCAAGGGCAAGTAAGGAGGACAATTATCCCCCTCCTGCATCTTAAACTTAGCTCATTCATTCAAATAAATATTTTGAGAACCTTCTATATTCCAGGCATTGTGCCGCACATGTGGAAATCATTTTGAACAAACATATAAAATAACTACAGACTATAAGCAGTGCTATCAAGCAAATAAAGAGAGTATTACATCATGGGATAAGGGATCTGGAAAGAATTCACAGAGAAAATGAAGTTTGAACAGTGACCTGAGGTGGCAAGGGAGCATCTGTGTAGGCATCTGGGAGAACTGCATAGCAGGCAGAGGGAACAACATATCCAAAGGCTCTGGGCAAGGCAGAGGGAGGAGGCATGTGTTTACTGCAACAACAAGGAGTGGCTGGAGTGGTGTGAATGAGCCTCATCGAAGAAGACAAGATCAGAGAGATACAGGATTGGGAAGGCTGACCAAGCTCACCCTTGCAAGCCATTGTTCTATGGTGAGCAGATCTATGAAACCTATCCCGAAAGGCTGAGGGAATTGAGAGGCCAAAGAAAGAGGCGGATAAATCCAGGTTCTCAAAAAGAAATATGTAATTGGAACTTCCTAACAGAAGCAAGCAATGTCTCGCGTGGCTGTAAGATAGTGGGTCCCCACACTGGACCTCCAGAAAGTAGTATTTATACAGCAAGTTTTTGGGGTAAAACATATAGCTGGTCACATCTTCAGACTTTCTTGCCAAGACTGGTGACCACGGGGAGGTCTGATAAGGATCTTTATGGGAGATTTCAAATGTTATGACTGTTGTTTAAAATCTTACCGTAAAACACTTTGGTAGGTGAGGTCAAATATTGATCATCATGGCAGTGTCACTTCAAGATGGCATCACTCCTGCCATTCCACAGGCTGTTTTCTTACAACCATGGTAACGACTTTGGCTTATTCTCTGCAATGGGAAGCCAAAGGAGTGGCATAACCTGGAATTGTGCTTTAACCAGGATCACTTTGGCAACGGTGAGAATAGACCCCAAGGGACAAAGGTGGAAGCAGTGACAGCAGTTAGCAGGTATGACTGTATTCTTGCCTAACTAATTCCCAACTAGCCCACTTTTTTCTGCCTCTGCAGTTCCAGTCCCAGTCCAGACCCCACCATCCCCTGCCTGGGCAGTGTAACAGCCTCTGCCTAGCCTTCCTGTCTCCTATCTGATCCCTCAATCCTTTCTTCATGTAACAGCAAAGAGAGGTTTTTAAAATGCAATACTGTGTCACTCCTTTCTGTTAAAACTTCCATAATTCCTCACTGCTGTCAGGACAAAGGCTAAATTCCAAATCTCAGCTCACAGGCCCTGTGAGGTTCAGCACCTGCTAACCTCTGCTGGAAGCCCTGCTTCATGTCCCCATAACCTCAGTTTGCTGATCTGTAAGTGCAGTTTCATCAAGCTCTCCTTGACACTCTTACAGGTTTTCTTGACTCTCCAAGGAGGCTGAAACAGAAACTAAGTGCTTTCTGTTTCTCTGGGTGAAAAGCTTTGTTATTCACTGACTTGCTCACTAAGAACCAAAGAAAAGGGCAAAGGTAGAAGGAGCCCAGGTGCTGTTTTGGCCTGTCCCTCCCTTCCTGGCCAAGGACCCCGGTCACCCAGGGGATACACAGCCCATGAACAGCTGAATTGGAGGTGGAGGAGGAGGGGTGTTATACCCTAACCAACCTGTGAGTGGGTCTGCTCCCAGTCAGACCTGGTGAGCCCAGCTCAGAGGCTGATGCAACACTCTCCTTCCCACAACCAGCTTCTTCAATGGCAACAGCTCCAGCAGAAGGACACCTGTCTACTTTTTAGGGCATTCTTGATCTGTAGGCAAGTTTTTATGGGAACCTGGAGCACAGGAAGACTCAGAGGAAGGGAAGGGAGTTGGATAATAACCCCTATTGGGAGCTAACATGTCACAGACTTTATCTCCAAACCCTTAGTGAACTGATACTATTGTTGTTTTATCCTCACATTAACCTGAAAGAAAGTATGGCTATTATCCTCATTTTATGGATGAGCTCAGAAGGGTTGAGCCACTTGCCAAGGTCACGTGCTCCCTAGCTAATCTCAATGGCAAAGGCAACCAGGGCAACTGCATGTACCCATCTTCCCCGAAGATGGTCTAGAGACTCTGACTAGGCCACTTCTGAAGAGTGCTGACCTGTGGCTGTTTAGTAAGTTTCCCAGAATGGCCCAGTGGTATATCATAGTTCTGTGACAGATACATTCTGACAACATTGCCAAAGTAAATTCAAGCAGGAACTGGAGCATGTGTCGGCAGGGAGGGCACGAAGGATGGTTGCAGCTCTGGAAACTGGTCCCAGCCCCTGTACTCCCCTATTGGCTTCCCTTCTTCTCTGTTTTACTCTTCCCATCACTTACTCCTCCTTTGGATGTATTCCCAAATAAACCCACACACACACACACACACACACACACACACACACACACACACACACACCCTTGACTCAGGCTCTGCTTGCAGGAGGAAACCCAGACTAAGACAGTTGATGTCAAGAGTGATCCTAGAAGACAGACCTGCACAGAAGGGATTCTAGAACTGGATCACTCCCCTTTCAAATGGAGTTAAGGCCCCATTGCTGTTGGTAAAAGGTTGGTAATATACCTGGTATATGATAGCATCACTGACCAAGTCTGTTATCCATGGTAGGTTAGACTGGGATCCAAGTGGAAGGTGAGCATTGGTTGGTTTCTGTGGTTTTTCAACTAGGGGCAGTGTTACCCCTCAGGAGACATTTGGTAATGTCTGGAGACTTTTTTAATTGTCATGACACAGGAGTGTGCTATTGGTGGAGTCTAATAGGTAGAGGTGCAGGACAGTCCCTATAATTTCTAGGTAAAAATATCAAGAGTGGCAAGGTCGAGAAAACCTAGCTATGATACTTAGAACATATGAGAACAGTGGTGACTATAAGGATGGTGGAGTTGGTTGACTTTTGTTCATTGCTTTAGATAAGCCTTGAAAAAAAGAAAATGACAGATTCAAGTCAGCCACCTATTAAATTCTGGCATGCTGTGAAAGCAAATAGGCCTCCATGACAGCTTTGAAGGAGATCTTTAACTTCTACAGCCACAGGGCAGAGTGTACTAGAAATCAAGCACAGTTTCTAACTTTAAGGGTAGCAGAGCCACAGAAAAGGCTGTGTGCACATCTTGATAGGTCATCCTCCTATGACAAAATCATGGCCCTGCTAGGAAATGTATGGTACCCTGGAACACAGAACGGGAACATTTGGGTAGCTTCATGTGAGAATTTTGAATTCCTGAATCCCCCTAAACATTCAAGGCCAGTGGAAGCAACCATCTTCCCCTTTCTGCAGGAGATGAGCCTCTCCTTGCCTAGAATCCCTGCAAAGGCTCTCCTAAGGCAAGTGACCCAAAAGATGATTTTACTAAAGATTCTCCCCAACCTCCCCAACTAGGGTTAGGTCTCAGTACAGCCTAGTTGGAGAAATACAGTACCTGATTTACAAGGAAATAGCATATGCATTGAAAAAATTATAGGACCTCTGCTTTGGTAGGTACAGAGTTAACATATAAAACTTTATTAATCTCAGAACACAGTTCTTATTAAGAGATTAACATCCAAGCAAGGATATATAAAACCCTCTTTGTGTGCATCTGAGATGGCTCTTTGAAACTGGAACACAATTGTGGCCTTCAAAAATGATGTAGAGATGCCAGATTTGCCTTGGAAGAGTATTGAAAGAGACAGAAGGCTCAAAGGGATAGGAATAACAGATTGCAGTTATCATGCAAGACCAGAGAACCAACCAACAGACTGCATTTCCAAGGAAAGTCCAGAGGACACTCTCATCACTAAGGTAAAATAAAGTGTAAAGGCAAAGAATCTCTAGCGTCAATGGGAATGGTAGGATTCTGGAATCAATAGGCCAGATGGTGACACTTAATCGACAGAAACAGGGTGGATATAACTACCACAAAACCAAAGCAGCAACCAGAGTGCTTTACTTATAAGGTCTGTCTGTGGCAAATGTTAATATATCATACTGTTCCTAGGAGTTAAATAAGTTGGTAGATAACAGGCTGTCACAACAGGGTGGCAACAACTACACGCCCCCCCCAAATCAGGAAGGCAGATGAAGGTGCCACAATAAAAAAGTAGTATTTCCTCATAAATTTCCCAGATCTAGGCCAGTTCTCAGGCTCAGAGCCCACTGATTTAAGGAAAGGCCAAGTCTCTTTATGGAAGAACCCTCCAATGCTGCCAAAAGTATGCATGACAATTACTTTCTCAATCTTTCCCCATAAGGGATCTGTGACCTTTTACCAGAGTAACTCTGACCAAGGGGAGGGGAAAAACCAGACCTTCAAGGGCTCTTGGGTACAGAGCATGAGCTTGCATCAATGTTGGGGGATGAGAAACACGATCATAGCCCCGCACCCTCAAATTGGAGTTCCTGAAAGCCAGGTGAGAAGCGGAGTCCTCACGCAAGCAGATCCAATGTATCTGTGCTATTTTCCTGGTCCCTAAGTAAACAACTGGGTTAGATTCTCTTAGCTGGCAGGGCCCTGGCATTTACTCCCTGTCCTATTAAGTATGATTATGGTAGAAAGGGCCACAGAAGGCCCTGAGACTTACCCCACCTTTTTGACCTATTTATATATTTATTTAAAACAATTTTTTAAAGCTGGGGTTTCACCCTGTTGCCCAGGCTGGAATGCAGTGACATAGTTATGGTTCACCACAGCCTGGACCTTCTGGGCTCAGGCAATCCTTCCACCTCACCCTCCCTAGTTTCTGGGTCTACAGATGCATGTCACCATGCCTGACTAATTTTTTTTATTTTTTGTAGAGATGAGTTCTCACTATGTTACATAGGCTGGTCTCGAACTCTTGAGCTGAAGCAATCCTCCCGCCTCGGCCTCCCCAAAGGCTGGGGTTACAGGTGTGAGCCATTGTGCCAGCCTCTGACTAATTTATCAAATCAGAAGTGAAGCCACATCCTAAGCAGAATTACAGAGATTAGTGCTAACCTCAAAGATTTTCTCCACAGTATTTTTTGACAAGGAGGATCAAAGCCTGTTTGCTTTTATGTGGGAATAATAGGAGTGTATATTCACTTTCTTTTCCCTGAGCTATGTTAATTTACCTTCTCTCTGTAACAACAAAGTATTTAGTGACACCGATTGTCTTGATACTCCATAGCACATTATGTTAGTCCACTATATTGATGACTTAATGCTAACTTGAACCAGTGAACAAGAATAAGCACACATTCTAGCTATCCTAGTAAAGGATATATGCGTGGAAGAGGATAGGCGATAAAAGTATGAATATTCAGAACTTTACATTTTGCTCAAGTTTTTTCTTACCTTTTTGTTCTAGAATAAGTTAAATGAATATAAAAGTAGAAAAATGAACCCCTAGAACCACTATCACAGCCAATCTTATTTCATCTACACCCCACTCACTTCTTACTTCCCATATTATTTTGAAAAAAACTGGTGTGGTTATCAGGGATCCAGTATTTGGGAGCATACCAGGTTATGCCTTGTTAAGTAAAAGCAAGTTGTGCTCTGTACCTTCCAACACTAAGGCATAGTGCTTGGTGGATTACTATTCTAACCCATCTTTTGGGTGCCTTGGAAGGTTCCCAGTTTAAAATGAATCCTACACCAAGAGAGAGCTCTACAGTGTGTCCAACTATACAAACTTCTCTACCATTTAGTTCATATAATCCAGCAGATTCCATGGTGCTAAAAATGTTTATAGTGGAAAAGGCTGCCAGGTAGAGTCTCTGATGAGCCCCAATAAGAAAGTTTCAATGAAAATCTCTAGAGTTCTGGATCAAGGCCATGCCTCCACAAAAGAGTTATTTGACTTTTAAAAAACAGCTGTTTGGCCTCAGTAAAAATTGAGAGCCTGACAATGGGACATCAAGGGTGTATGCAACTAGGATGACGAGTAGACAATGAGTATTGCCAGATTCTATTAAGTCATATTATTAGTTGACTCATAAGCAAGCCATCATATATTAGAAATGGTAGATTCAGAATCAGGACTAGGTAGATCAATAGGGTGCAGATAAGTCAATTAAAGGTGGTTCAAACTTCTATGACACCTTCCTCAGCCATACCAACCCTTCTCCCTTAGCTCAAGCCTATGATCTCATGGAAAAGTTCTCAATAAGCAACTGATGGAGGGGAAAAAAGCATTCAGAGTCCTGACTTACAAATTAGTTAGCTTTTTTTGTTGATAGGAGCCAAAAATTGATTATTGAGGACAAAACAATGAGTACACATGGACATACAGAGTGGAATGATGGTCACTGGAAACTATATAGGTTGAAAGGGTGGAAGGGGTGTGAGGGTTGAAAAATTACCTACTGAGTACAGTGTTCACTATTTGGGTGATGGGTTCACTATAAGCCCAGACTTCACCACTACACAAAATATGCATGTAAGAACCCTGCAGTTGTCCCCCTTAAATAGGTAAACATATAAAACATAAAATAAATTTTAAAATTGCTTTAAAAAATGGACTGTTACTGCAACGTAGCTCCACTTAAGGGGTGGCTCTCAAGAATAATAAAGGGAAATCCTTCCAACAGGCTGAGATATACTCAGAACTCTTGTTCATTCATTTTGCATGGAGGTCAAAATCCAGGTTTGGATTTACACACACTTGTGAGCAAAGGCAAATAGTTCAGTTGAGTGGTACCTATTCAGATCTCACTTATGTGCAACATGGACGTGCAAGGGGGTTGACCAATGAAGGCAGAATTATGAAATAAATACTTCATCATTCTACAAGGGAGGCCCCCCCAAAACTTGGAATTTGTTTTTTCAATGGCGTATTTATTCTTACATGTTGAAACTTCAGTCACCTTCAAAGTACTCTCCATGTGGTGCCATACACCTACTGAGACACTTTTTCCACTGCTCAAAACAGTTTGAAAACTTGTCCATTCTGATGCCTTTTAGTGCTTCTGCCATGTTTTGTTTCATCTCTTCCACATCAGTGAAACATTCCCCTTTGAGAACTGTTTTCATCTGAGGAAACAAACAAATAAAAAAAAGTTACTCAGGGCGAAATCAGGTGAATAAGGTGGGTGGAGTATAGGGGTCATACCATTTTGGGTCAAAAACTTCTGAACACTCAGCTCAGTGTGGGCAGGTGCACTCATATATCACTTATCATGAAATGGGGAAATGCATTGAAACAATCTCCAAAAAAAAAAAAAAATCACTGAAGCTGAATGCAGCCTCTCACAACACTAGCAGGTACACTGATGCTGATGGGTTCCTAGAACACTTACCTAGCAGGGAAAACCTGTACTATAGGGGGTCCACCTTCTAAAAGTTAAGTCTGCTTTTTGGGGTCCCCCTCCATGTATGGGTCTTTAGATAGCCCCACATGGATTGAGTCCCAATGACAAAGAGGACTGAGACAAGGCTGAGGCCAGTGAAGAGTGAGACACTTGCCTCTGATGCAAAATTTCAGGGGTCACCAAGAAATTCAGCAATCAAGATAAATACTACAGGCAAGGTGGCTCAATCCTGTAACTCCAGCACTTTTGAAGGCCTAGTGAGAAGATTGCCTGAGTTCAGGGGTTCAAGACCTGCCTGACAACTTGATAATACCTAATATCTACAATAAAAAAAAAAAAAAAAGCTGAGCATGGTAGCACACGCCTGCAGTTCCAGCTACTTGGAAGGCTGAGATGGAAGGATCGCCTGAGCCCAGCAGGTCTAGGCTGCAGTGGCCATGAGTGTGCCACTACACTCCAGCCTGAGGACAGAGCAAGACTCTAACTCAAGAAAAAGATAACTAATACTTTAAAAAATCAAAATTAATATAACAAACCATAATGAATACAATATCAATACTTTAAATGAAGACAGGATCAGTATTGCCAATTTTCCCTTTATTTTTAGACTCCAATAGGGCTCCACACAACACTGTTGCCTATCCTGGTCACTGGCAATGGCCAGCTCAATTTCACCGCTTTATATTGGCTTCACCTCCTTCCCTGTTCACTCTCCTTTCTAGTCCCTCACTTCTATTTTATGAACTCACTACTCAAAATATCTACCTTACATACGTTCTTGTCTTAGGCTTTGTTTATTTGGTAGTGTGGTGAGAGAATGAAGCACAAGCTAAGAAAGATCATGACCATAATATTTCATTCAAAGAAGGATACTCTTGAAAGTAAAGGGAAGCTCTATTAACAATCTCACTGGATTGATGGGCATAAATCAGAGCTGTCCTGGCTGGCACATTAGAACATATGGTCTTATTACAGGTAAGGAAACTGAGGTTCCAAGGGAGTAGGAAGTATACCTAAGAGGAGGGTCAGACTGGAAGCTATCCAAAAAGAGAGAGGGAGAGGGAGAGGGAGGGAGAGAGAGAGACAGAGACAGAAAGAGAGAAGAAGAAGGAGAAGAGGAAGGGGAAGATGAAGATGAAAAAGAAGAAGAAGAAGAAGAAGAGGAAGAAGAAGAAGAAGACAAAGAAGAAGAAGAAGAAGAGGAGGAGGAGGAAGTAGAGGAAGGGGAAGAAGATGAAGATGAAGAAGAAGAAGACAAAAAAGAGGAGGAGTAGGAAGAAGAGGAAGGGGAAGAAGATGAAGAAGAAGAAGAAGAACAAAACAACAACAACAACAGGAGGAGGAGGAGGAAGAAGACAAAGACGAAGAAGAAGAAGAAGAAACAGAGAGATGAAGAAGAAGAAGAAGAGTAGTAGGAGGAGATAGAGAGATGAAGAAGAAGAAGAAGAAGAAGAAGAAGAAGAAGAAGAAGAAGAAGAAGAAGAAGAAGAAGAAGAAGAAACGGAGAGATGAAGAAGAAGAAGAGTAAGAGGAGACAGAGAGACAAAGAAGAAGGAGAATAAGAAAAAGAAGAAGAAGAAGAAGAAGAAAAAGAGAAGGAGGAGGAAGAGACAGAGAGATGGAGAAGAAGAAGAAGAAGAGGAAGAAGAAGAAGAAGAAGAAATAGAGAGGCATACAGAGGAGGAGGAGGAGAAGAAGGA
Source organism: Carlito syrichta (assembly GCF_000164805.1). NCBI lineage: Eukaryota > Metazoa > Chordata > Mammalia > Primates > Tarsiidae > Carlito > Carlito syrichta. The sequence continues at coordinate 33,837 of NW_006955566.1, forward strand.
GAAGGAGGAGAGGAAGAGGAAGTGGAAGAGAAAGAAGAGGAAGTAGAAGAAGAAGAAGAAGAAGAAGAGGAGGAAGAGGAAGGAGGAGGAGGAGGAGGAGAAGGAGAAGAAGATGAAGAAGAAGGAGAAGGAGGAGGAGGAGGAGGAGGAGGAGGAGGAGGAGGAG